>NC_135226.1:20145081-20262581 GCF_052324685.1 Brachyhypopomus gauderio
GGCCCGCTGCGCCCCGTCACCGAAGCCCAAAGCGAAGGAGAAGGTGAGGTCCTTCCTGCCGAGCGGCTGCCGGCCGGCCGTTTGTCTGTCTTGTGTCCCGTAGGGGCGTCCGCGTGCTTCTTGGCACCGGCTCGCGCCGCCCACCTGACTTGCCGTTGTTTACAGGAGAGACAGATGGCCGCCAAACCCGAGCGCAGTACTTTAAACTTCCTGAGCACTCCCTCGACTGGGGGCACAGCCAAGCAGAGAGCACCCTGCGACGGAGTGCATCGCATCAGAGTGGATTTTAAGGAGGACTGTGACATCGAGAAGGTGTGGGAGGTGGGGGGCCTCAGCATCCTCACCTCTGTGCCAATCACCCCCCGGGTGGTCTGCTTTCTCTGTGCCAGCAGTGGCAACGTGGAGGTAAGTAATCCCTCACCGGGTCGCGTTGCACTCGCCTCTGTGGGTTTTAGTAATTGATACCGGGACGCTGGCTGGCCTTATTTCTTATGCAGGATGGTGTTGGAGGCCAGGCGTAGCGGCCCGACACGTGTAAGGTTGCCGCTGCGGCCCGACACGTGTAAGGTTGCCTGCTGACCGCGTGCTCTCTCCCCAGTTCGTGTTCTGCCAGGTGTGTTGTGAGCCCTTCCATCTCTTTTGCTTGGGGGAGACGGAGCGCCCCCACCACCAGGAGTGGGAGAACTGGTGTTGCCGGCGATGCCGTTTCTGTCACACCTGTGGACGCCAGCGGCAGAAGACGAAGGTGAGCTTGCTCCGTGTTCTCCTCTTATAACACGCGTGTTCTCACGGTAAGTGTTGAAGGCACATCGGCATTGATTTATGGAGGATTTTTAAAAAGTAAAAATAATTAGCTACTGTGAAATGCATTTCAGTATCACGAAAATCAAATAAACATTATCAAATTGAATTGGTAAATTTTTGGGTGACTCATTGAATGTTTACGGCACCAGGTTCCCTCCCAAAGACTTCCTGCAACAGCTGGAATTGGTATTATAAATGAATACGTAACAGAGTTTTACAGGAATCCATTTGCAATATCTAATGTGTTTGAATGGGTTGAAGTGCCTGTTTATGCTTCTGCTCAAAGGCACTGAAACTTGACCACAGGCTGCACGCCATCCAGAGGACATTTTTTAGCTTTATGTAATTATTTAAAAATAGGTTGTAAAAAAAATTTTATGCATTCAAAGAAGAAATTTTGGTGAGACGTGAGTCAGCGCTGGGTAGGTTTGCAATACTGTAATGGAATATTTACGGATTCAGATGAAGGCAAGATTTTTCAGTTCATGAATCCGTTGGAATTTCATACCACAGACGTGGTCTTGAGTCCATCCATGGAGTTATTCTCAAACCCTTCTTCCCTGTGTACCTGGAAAATGATCTCTGAACGTCACCAGACCTTCATTTAAGAGTTCAGGAATGTGCTTAAAGCTGTAGAATCTGAAACTACTATATTTTCCTTCACCCAACAGCTGCTGGAGTGTGACAAGTGTGGGAACAGTTTTCACCCCGAGTGCCTGGGACCCAACCATCCGACCAGACCCACCAAGAAACGGACCTGGGTACCTGCACTCCGCCTCGCGGCCTTGCTGCTTGCTTTGCTGTGACTATTTCCAGCTGAGTGTGTCTTCATCTTCATCACGGTGTCTTCATCTCCCCCCAGATCTGCACCAAATGTGTCCGCTGTAAGAGGTGTGGGGCCACCAAACCAGGAAAAGCCCGAGATGCTCAGTGGTCACATGACTTCTCCTTATGTCACGACTGTGCCAAACTCTTTGCTAAAGGTCGGTGGTGGCGTTCGGAGCGCCAGCGTGTGGTGTTGTGTGTGCGGAGGCCTGTCTGGGTGCCTCCTTTTTAACATTTCTCTTCTTGCAGGCAACTTCTGTCCTGTTTGTGATAAGTGCTATGATGACGAGAGTAAGATGATGCAGTGTGGGAAATGTGATCGCTGGGTCCACGCCAAATGCGAGCGAGTAACTGGTGAGTGTTTGGGCCTTTTGGGCCAAACGCGTTTGTTTGGGCCTCCTGGTACAGCCGGCCCCCTGTGCCGAAATAACCGCGTTACGGAGCTCGTTTTGGGCCAGGGCTGCAGTGGTGAAGACGACTCACACGCGCCCGCGTGTCCACTCTGTTCGCCTTTAGACGAGATGCGTGAGCTGTTGTCCAGTCTGTCAGGAAGCGTGTCCTACACCTGCGTGAGCTGCACCGAGTGCAGGCCGTCGGCGTGGCGCACCGCTCTGGAGAACGAGGTCCAGAGGTCCATGCGGCGGGTTCTCACCGCGCTCCTCAACTCCCGCACCTCCGGTCACCTGCTCCGCTACAGACAAGTAAGCCCGCCCTCCCCTCCTACCCGTTTGCGTGCGCCTATCGGTAGACCCTCTCGTGTTGATTGACAATTGACGTCTGATGTCGCAGGCGGTAATGAAGCCCCCAGAGCTGAACCCAGAAACGGAGGAGAGTCTCCCTTCACGACGCTCCCCTGAAGGACCTGACCCTCCTGTCCTCACCGAGGTGTCCGTGCCCAGCGACTCCCCGCTCGACTTGGAGACAGTAGACAAGAAGATGGATTCAGGGCGCTATAAATCTGTGGTAATGGAATTGTAAAGTACAGTATGTTAAGTTGTGAATGCTTCTCTTGTCGTGTGGAGAGTCGTGTTGCTGCGTACGTGGGGGACGGTACCAGCTGGTCGATCCTCAGATGCTCAGGAACCGGGTTCTTGTCTCCTTGTGTCTTTCAGGTGGAGTTCAGTGATGACGTTGTGCGGATTATCCAGGCCGCCATTAATGCGGAGGGAGGGCAGCTCGCAAGCAGGAAGGCGAACAGGATGATAAAGACCTTCTTCATCCGGGTGGGGCTGGAGTCTACACGGACAGCCGTCACACCGCCATGCCTCCACCCTGAAGCGCAGCCGTGTGCGACACTAACGCCGGTCTTTTTCTCTTCCAGCAAATGGAACAGGTCTTTCCTTGGTTCAAGGTGAAGGAGTCGAAATTCTGGGAGACACACAAAGTCTCTTCCAAGTGAGTTGCTCCTTTAATAAGAACCTGTGCCACTCTTGGAAAAAGAAAGAATCATTAAGTGTTCATCTTGAAGAGGGAGGGAATGAGAAGAGAGAGAGAGAGAAGCCTCAGGTCTCGAGCTGTAATAGTTAATATAGACGACAGCGGGGGCAGCAGTGACATGAGGGGGAACTATAACAGCTCGTCAGTGGGCATCTTTCTCTTTGCTGTCTTTCAAAGCAGAATATCAGCTTCCCAAAGGGTCTGCACAGTCTGTGTGGGTTGACTCTATTGTCTGAGGCCAAACTACAGTGTTACATTTCACATAGGTGCTTTGACGAGTCTTGCGGTCACCCTGTGGTTAGTCTGTTGGAAGACTTCATTTGTTAGTGTGAATTATTCAGAAGTGTGCAAAGCACTGTTTTTCGTCTTTTGGGAGGTAGAATTTTTTTTGCTTTTTATGCAAAAACTCATATCGCGTCCGTTGGGTTGTAGCTAGTAGGTTTGTTCTTATTCACTTGCGTGTTGGAAATAAAGTCATCACCAGCATCAGGACACTTCATGCGCCGGTTAAAGTCACGCATGCGGTGTCTGCTCCCACCACGCTCAGGGTTCACTGCTCACACCTCTGCAGCCCGTCGTCCCTGGACGAGGATGTTCAGTGGTGACGTGATTCTCTCTCGTCTCCTGCAGTAGTGGGTTGCTTCCCAACGCCGTGCTGCCCCCGTCTCTGGATCACAACTATGCCCAGTGGCAGGAGAGGGACCTGAGGGCGCGCGCTGGCCAGCCGCTACTCCTGAAGATCATTCCCGCTCCTCGTCCCAAGGGCCCCGGGGAACCGGACTCCCCCTTCTCCCCCCCTCCCTCTCTCCCTCCCCCGCCTCCACAATCCATACACGGTAAGGTCAAGAAAGCACAGTCCACACTCATCTAACATAATTACTTTTAGAAACTACAGAGAAGTCAGAGACTTGAATATTCTTTTCTTTCTTGTTTTTTTTTTTGTTGTTTTGTTTTTTTGGGTGCCCCCCGCCCACACAAATAGACTTGAGGCAGGATTACAGCCCTGAGCGCCCCCCTCCTCCTGGTGTAGGTGACGACAGACAGTGCATACTTTGTCTGAGCTATGGAGATGAGAACACCAAGGTAAGTGAACCCTACAGGTAATTTATACCTGGTGCCCAGGTTGTGAAACGAACTTCCACTGGTCTCCTCACTGTCTCAAAACGCAGACTGGAGCTTCATCTCTTTGAAAAGCATTTAAACTGAAGCAGGTCCTTGTAGGAAGATTTTAAATTTGCACTTGACCCATCTTGTCTCGTTTTGGGATTCTACCCTGATACTCATTTCTGATAGTGTTTCAGTTTATTTTGAAAGTTAACCCCTTTGTGCTAGCTAAGGATTGTTTCTAAGGAGTATATGACTAAAGCACTTTCATAAGTCGCTCTGGTTTAAAAACATCTGTCTTCCTCGCTGCAAAATGCTACTTTTGTGGTGAATTTGACCTGTTGTAATAACTGTTATGAGAGTATTCATAATGCGGCGTATCCCACAGTGTTGAGTATCTTGTTCATGGGTTAAAGTTCTCCGTCACTACGACGGATTTCCGTCATTTGATTTTTTTGGGGAAAAAATCCGTCAAATCATAATAAACCACACGCGCGTGCGTGCTATCTTTTGTGGCCGAAATATGATTCTCACTGGCGCTCATCAGCGCTGGATGGATGACGGCGGTGTCATTTGATTGACTTGCGGGTCATTCCGCCTTCAGATTTACGGACATTATGTAGAAAAGTGACCTCCCTCCTGCCTGGCGTGACCGTAGCTCGCGACTCTGTACACCTCGTGCAAACTTGCGCGAACGGCGGAGGCTAGTTGACGCGTCACATTCTTTTTGCAGTCTTGTCCGAAACGATATGTGGTAGTATAAAGAAACACCGCTCAAAAACAGGAGAATTTTAATGTTGCTATGTGTTCCAGGTTTGAAAAGTGCTGGAATTTAGGCTAAAGTACTTTAAAATGTTGAAATTGTAACTACTTCGTTTCACAACAAATATCTGTCTGACTGAACAGTTTTCTTGCATTACGTTAACAAATACGAGCCTCTTGTAATTCCAGGAAACATGAGAGAACGTGAAGACATTAAGATTGGGTGTTTTGAAAATAAACAACCATTAAAAAATGTGATAAAAAGCGAATTATTTCGAATCATTTCGAGTATATGTATAAATATTTAACTTAATTAAATGTAACATTGAAAACGTGTTGAAATGGACCTTGAAAGTGACGTGCAAGTGCTTTAATTCCACCTTATAAAGGTGTATGAACCCTGCAAACATGACTTTGTTCATTGTGCTGAGGCGCGGCGCGTGCGAAGTTACAAAATTCGAGAGGTGCACGACCTTGCGAATCACCAGCGCGCGAGGCTCTCGCGCACGGGTGGAGCCACCGCGATTACGTCATTTTCGGCGCACGCACCGCCCGCGCCGCCCGCACGCGCCGCGTCAAATATAATGGCTTAAACCAGGCTTAACATGGATGGTTTTGTTCTGTTTGTATTTAAAAGCTCTATCCAGTGTAATTTTTTTGTAACATACCTACTTAAAGCAGGTAATCTTACGGCTTATGTTTTTGTGAATAGTGAATTTGATAAAAACAAGAGAGCTTCATACCTTTTAAAACTCACCAGGATTCACTAAATTTGACTTGATCTTTAAATAGTTTTCTGAAGAGGACCCCCAGATTTATGTACATTTATTGCTCAGGTGTTGCATTTTGTCGCTTCATAGATTCTCTCTTCTCTCCTTACACAGGCTGTTTAGATAAATATACTTTATAAATGTGTTTATTGCGTAGAATTAGGCAAAAGAGGTCGTGTCCCAACTACACCACATTTTCAGTAATTGCTAGCATTGTCTTTTGCCAGGAAAAATTTTCAGTCAAATGAAAATTTCTTGCTTTAACCCATGATCTTGTTGAACTTCTTATTTTATTTTATTTTTTTAGGATTGCGGACGACTGCTTTATATTGGCCAGGATGAATGGGCCCATGTGAACTGCGTATTGTGGTCCACAGAGGTGTTTGAGGAGGATGATGGCTCTCTGAAAAACGTCCATATGGCCGTGAGCCGAGGCAGGCGGCTGGTAAGCCACTCTTAGCCAAGTGTTCTCTGCTCGTTCAGTCTGTCCCTGTGAATAAGTGCTTATTAAGGCTCTATTACCATTTAAGCAGGAGTATTTAACAGTTGTTTCCTGTTTGAACACAGCGCTGTGAGAAGTGTCAGAGGCCAGGGGCCACCGTGGCCTGCGACTTCACCTCCTGTTCCAGTAACTACCACTTCATGTGCGCCCGGCAGCACAACTGTGTGTTTCTGGAGGATAAAAAGGTGTACTGCCAACGCCACCAGGACTCCATCAGGGGCGAGGTGAGGATCCCCTGAGTGAGCGGAACGTCCCGTGTGTGTGTTTGACCCTGTGCTGCTTCTGCGTACACCTAAACAACATTCTTGGGATTGTTCAGGTGGTGACGGACACAGGATTTGAAGTAACCCGGAGAGTTTTGGTGGACTTTGAGGGGATCAGTTTGAGAAGAAAGTTTTTTGGTGGACTTGAGCCAGATAATGTCCACATGATGATAGGTTGGGTTATATTTTATTATTATTATTATTATTGTGAGGAAGAAAGAGATATTTTTGCATTTTAGTTTAGTTTTAGAAGTATGAAAAACAAAAACAATGTGAACTTTGCTGTGTGTATTTTCAATGCAGGTTCAATGACCATTGATTGTCTTGGTGTGCTAACGGAGCTCTCTGACTGCGAGAAAAAACTTTTTCCTGTTGGATATCAGTAAGTGCCTGTGATTTTGTTATATCACACTATGGTTTTCATGTGTGTTGTTAATTTAAAGGTGATTTGAGGTGCAATTTTACATTGTTTTTGTTATTAAGATGCTCAAGGGTGTACTGGAGTACGTTGGACGCCCGTAAACGCTGCGTCTACACCTGTAGAATTCTGGCATGCCGCCCTCTAGTGTCGGACACTGTCAGTAACAGCATGGCCACAACAGAGGATAACCACACCATTGCCCACAGCCCACCACCTGTCTCAGGTTAGTCCTTAAGGTTATTATTTTTTATTTGTTTATGATGCTGTTTTTATATCTATAGATATAAATGTTCTAAAACTTTTTTTAACTGCTGCTTCTATTATCAGAACTGAAATCTTCACCCTTGCCTGTTTCCGTTGAACGCACCGCCAGTCCAGTTACACCAAATGCAAAGGTTTACTTTAGGAACAGACATCCCAGTTACCCTCCCTGTCACCATTCTCCTTCCACCAAACCTTTCCCCTCGCCAGGTATTCAAGTCAAACAGATGTACCAGTTATTTAGGCTTTACACTAATTCATTATAAGGCTTTGATACATTACATGTTTCTGTTTGTTTTCTCTGCATTAGGAGGTGTCACCAGCTCATCCCACAAGATCGTAACCGTCGGTGACCCTTTGCTGAGCTCCGTTTTGCCAAGTATTGGATCGCGTCGCCATAGCACGTCCTCTCTCCCCACTCAACAACCTGGACAAAGAGTTTCCTGCTCTCCACAGAGAAGCCAGGAAGCTTCCCCTGCATCTGCCTCAACTATAACCTCAGCCTCCCAGGACTGTGGAATCAGAGACTCTGTGAAAGGAAAAGTATCTGGTGCTGAAAGATCTCACTGTCAGGCAGGAAGCACTGTAAACACAGGACCTCAGTGTAGACACGGCTATGGTTTCACCGACAGAACGGATGGTGGTAGAGATGTTTCCAGAAAGCAGCCGGACGGCGACGGTTTGAAGTCGGCTCCACCAGTACCGAGTGGAGTGAGTCAGGTGTCCCCTCCACTGGGAACTGCGGTGTTGACTGGGAATCAGAGGGGAAGTGGAAGTTTGAGAACAGAAAAGGGAAAACAGGCGGCAAAGGACACGGACCTCCCACCCGGAGTCACTCTTTTGTCTTGTCATCCGCTTGGTACTCTTGTAAAAGATAAAGCCATTGCTGCGAAAGATGGCGGCTTGACCACAGTTCCAGAGTCTAAAGATATTGGCAAGTCTGGCTCTCCCCAGCCACTGTACCACAAAAGTGGTGGCAGGAAGTCTAACGACTGTGTTTCAGGACCGTCCCCTGCCGCAGCCATCAAACCTTTATGGTCAACGGGAGGGAAGACGGGAGAGGAGGATATAAAGCGTGGGTCCCAGGCAAACTCTTCTGTAACAGCTGTTCATGGAACCACTGGCACCAAAGAGAAGCGTTCCAAAATTAAATTATCGATGGCCAGGGATGTGGAAAAGCAGAGGAAAGAAATGCCTCAGAATAGTAAGACACAGATGCTCAATAGCAACTCTAAAGGAAGTAATATCAAAACACACAGTCAGGTTCCATCGTCACAAAATAATACCCACAGAGCCGCAGCTCCTGGCGGTAACAAGACCTCTGGCATCGCAGAGATTAAATCAGATGGTCAGAGAAGCGAAAGACCATTAAAGTCTGGTGAGAGAATTGGCACAGAAAAAAAGCACAGTTCTGTAGCAGAAGCCGTCCAGCCAAAGGCAGGTTCAGAGCGAAGTTTAAGACCTCCACAGGTTCACGCTAAACCAAGTAAAGAGGCTATACCTGTGGAGAAGAAGCGCGCAGAGAAACTGTCTCTGATATCTCAGAAAATGGATCCTAACGGGACCAAAGCTGTCAGCACCTGTTCCGAAACCAACACCTCTACTTCCATCGCTGCCGTAAGCCATGGTCCACAGAGGAGGGCTCCCCGTGCTATGATGTTTTCCCCGTCTGCAAGCTCGGAGAGCTCGGAATCCGACAGCCACACTCACCAAGAGGACTGTGAAGAACGTCTTATGGACCACCACTCGGCAGAGGACGACGGTGACGGAGATGATCGTCATTTAGAAGATGAAGGCTTAACGGACAAACATGAGGAGGACAGTGACGGTTCTGCCGGCTCGGCGAAACGGCGATATCCAAGGAGAAGTGCCCGGGCTCGGTCCAACATGTTCTTTGGGCTTACACCTTTCTATGGCGTGAGGTCCTACGGAGAAGAAGACATTCCCTTCTACAGCAGTGGCGATATTCCCTTGAGAAAGCGCTCGGGCAGCAATAAGCGATCAGCTGAAGGTCAGGTTGATGGTGCTGACGATATGAGCACGTCCTCATCTGCCGACAGTGGAGAAGATGAGGAAGCAGGGTTTGGACCAAATAAGGATGCTTACTATTACAACTTCACACGGACCATCATAAACCCCGGCTCTAGTCTTCCTAGTATTGAGGGCATCGATCAGTGCTTAGGAAGAGGGTCGCAGATCCATAGATTCTTGAGGGATGGAGCCAAGGAAAGTCACGCTGAAAGTGATGAAATGACGAAAACCAAGAATTTGGAGTGTCAGCAAATAGGCCAACTAGATGGAGTAGACGATGGTTCGGAAAGTGATGCCAGCGTAAACACCAGTAGCACAACCACTGCTACCACTTCCTCTGCGCTTAAAACCTCGACCAAGAAACGGGGCCGGGAAAGTCGGGCAGAGAAGTTGAACGTCGGTACAGGAAAAGACACTACGAGCGGGGGAAGCAGCCACAGTCGCGATGGTCGTAAAAGTCAGAAAGATAACTGCCTGCCTTTGGGAAGTGTGAAATCACAGGGTCAGGATCCTCTTGAATCGCAGCTGTCACTCAGCACGGACCTGCTGAAGTCCGACTCGGACAATAACAACAGTGATGACTGTGGCAATATCCTCCCTTCGGACATAATGGAGTTTGTACTCAACACCCCTTCAATGCAGACTTTGGGACAGCAGTCCGAGGCTCCCACCACTGAACCGTTTTCCTTGGACGAGGGCTACGGAGTCGATGTCAACCGAAGGAAGGATATACTGTTTGAAGACTTTGCGCAGCCACTGTCCAGCGCAGAACCTGTAGAAGGTGGGGTTAACAGCGCCATCACCGTAGAGGAGCCATATGTCCTCCCTTTGGAGTTGCCGTCCGACCTCTCTGTTCTAACAACTCGTAGTCCGTCTGTAAATAACCAAAATCACGGTTCACTCATCGCTGAGAGCTCCGAGCGTGGAATTCTGGCCCTGGGTACAGAGGACTCTGGAGTTGAGAAAAGTGATAAGCAAAGAGCGGTTGGTGCTGTATCCAGCGAGAGTCCACGCGACGGTGGTGGAGATTCACAGGTGACTGAAGGGCACATGACCCCAGAACATTTCATTCCCGCCCGCATCGACGGAGACCACATCTCAAGTCCTGGAATATCTCAAGTAACGGAGGCGGGAAGTCAGGATCTGGCCAGGACGTCTGGAACACCTGGCCTGCCCAGCTCACCTACGTTGGCTCTGCAGAGTCAGAAGTTTATTCCTGCTGCCACGGTGAGTACGGGTCCCTCTCAGATGGCAAACTCTGGTGTTCAGTCCACAGCCTCCCATTTGAAACCTGGTCCAGAGAAACTGATAGTTCTCAATCAGCATCTACAGCCTCTCTACGTATTGCAGACTCTTCACAATGGCGTGACTCAAAAAATACAGCTCGGTCCGTCCGTCACCGCAACCGGTGTCATGAATCCCAGCACTCCGGTTTTAACGGGTCTGAATGCTGGAGTTCCCACACCTCAGTCTATTTTTTCTGCCGGTGGCAAAGGATTAGTCCCTGTGCATCCTCACTCACAACTTCACGCGTTCACTACCACCACCCAAACAGGCTTCCAGCCTGTAATCCCCAGTACCACGTCTGGCCTCCTTATCGGCGTTCCTTCTCACGACCCCCAGATTATTGCATCCGAAGCTGGTCAGAGGCACGATCTGGCCCCCAACGTCGCTATGGTCTCCAGCGCATCATCCATTTCCCCCACACCTGCCGTGCTTTCTGCCGCACACGGGAAGAAACGTCCCATTTCTCGAATCCAGCCTCGGAAAATCAAGAAACTTGCCCGTTCCAGGAGCCAACCCACACTAGCGCCGTCAGAGGTCGGGCCCAACATGACCCTTATTAACCTTTCCTCCCCACAGATTGCTGCTGGAATCCCTGCCCAGTCCGGCCTTGTTGAACTTGGCACAATCACTACTGCGGCTGCCGCATCTCATCGCAAGATGCCCAACATCATAAAACGGTCAAAATCTGGAGTAATGTACTTCGAGCCTGCACTCCTTCCCCAGCCAATGCCGATCTCTACTAGCGCTCAGCCTGGTCTTCTTGGACACGATTCCTCAACTCACTTGTTGCCATGCACTGTATCTGGACTTAATCCTAATCAGTCTGTACTGAATGTAGTGTCAATGCCTCCTGCGGCTCCTGGGAATCTGCTGGGTGCTAATCCAGTATCTTTAAGCACTCCAGGGCTCATTAGCTCGACAGAGATCACAGGACCCTTAGGTAACCTTCTGTTTAAAGCAAGTCCACATAACCTGGGCCTTTCGGAGCAGCAGATGGTTCTTCATTCGGGAACCCCCATGATGTCACAGATCGCCAATCCAGCCCAGACGTCCATTGCGAGCAACATCTGTGTTCTTCCACCAAACCAAACCATCAGTATGTCCGTCAGCCAGCAGGTAGACAAAGAAGGCAACCTTCATCTTCAAAACCCAGTTGGCAGAGTGGTGTCGGATAAGGCCACCGAGTCCAGTATAAACACCACTGGCCAAGTGTCTCTTGCACCCAATCCCCTCACGCCAGACCTGAACAAGGGTCGTGTGGTTGGAGTTCTTACCCAGAGCTCGCGGACTACACCGATCTCACGGCCAGTAAACCAGCAACAAGTGCTCAAGTCACCCACTGTATCAGTTTGCACAGCCTTTGGGAAGGGGAAGCAGAAAGCCAAGAGACCTCTACCGAGTCTAGACAAGCCTGGGGGGAAGAAACACAAAGGTCTTCACTCCGAGACTCTGCCAGAACCGCGCAGTGCTCCTTGCTCTGCAGATCAGTCCTCCTTGACAGGGTAAACACTTTGAATTTTGCAGAATTTCCTTTACCAAATATGCTTTACCAAAAGACGCTAGATTAAGGTGGTGGTGTGTTGTGTGTATCAATAGGCCCAGAGAACGTGTTGCACCTGAGCCAATGGAAACCGGAAAGCCTAACGAAAAGGGTTCAAGGAAGAGGTATCCAAATGTTGTGTGTGTTATTTTTAAGTTCAATATGTATGGATGGATGATTACTGGACTAAATGAAAATTTATCTTGCCTGCAGTGACTCGGTAACCAGAACATGTGAATCCACTCTTAAACAGAAGCCCATGGAACCCCATGATGAAAAACCTAAACCTACAGGTGGGTTTCGCAGTGTTACCGATACATCTGTCCTCTTATTTTGTGCTTTATTTAGTCGCCAAAAGATGATGATCAAGCACAAGTATCCCCAAAAGTGTTTGAATGCTCAAAAGGCAACATGCATGTCTTCACGGTGTGTTTGTAGGATATCCCACAATTCTCTGCACCTTGTCTTGTTAGGCCTGTCAGACCAGAGCAGTAGAACAGGATCCAGTGCGGTGCTGGCGGCCACTCCTGATCAGAAGGACGATGGCCACGACTCCTCTCTAGACTACAAGCCCAAACAAGGGCTTCTGTTTGAAATCTGCAGCGACGACGGCTTTAAGATCTGCTGTGAAAGCATTGAGGGTAGGATTGGGTTTGGACAAAGAGAATTAAAGATGTGTGATTTGAAAATAAGTACTTTATGAATTCTGTATGGTCGTCCCCATTGGTCCTAGGCAATGTGGTATTTCAGATTCTGGTTTAATTTCTGATATCTGCCTGCTCATTTGCAGAGGCGTGGAAATCTCTGACTGATAAAGTCCAGGAGGCACGCTCTAATGCCAAGCTTAAAGAGCTGTCTTTTGATGGTGAGGAAAGATGAAGGCATGGCGTCATATCCCATGTAATTTTGAAACTAAACATCTTTCACGTCTTCCAAATGGACTCCTCTTTAACTTCCCATCCTGGTTGATGGTTCCTTCAGGAGTGAATGGATTGCGCATGCTGGGTGTTGTCCACGACGCTGTGGTCTTCCTGTTGGAGCAGCTTTGCGGCTCCAGGTACTGCAGGAACTACAGATTCCGCTTCCATAAACCAGAGGAGATCGATGAGCCTCCCGTTAATCCTCATGGATGTGCTCGCTCTGAAGTCCACCACAGGTGCGTTGACTCTGGCTTCATGACCTTCATGTTAGGAGGCTTCTGTTGTGTGTGTGCACAGTAGGTTTGATGTTGTAATTGTCACTTTGTTCAGAACTGTTAATTTAGTTGACGAATAATTTTCGTCAACGAACCTTTTTTTCATGACGAAAATGAGATGATAACTAAATAAAAACTATACGAAGGGATAAAAACAAAGAAATTAATGGACATTTTCGTCAACGAATAAAAACGAGACGAAAATATTGACCAGCGACGACATCCAATCAGACCTGATTTAGTTTAGTGAATGGTAGGCATAAGTTAAGAAGAGATCCAACCTTTAGCGTACACGGAAAGGCGGGACAAACTGGGTAACCGTCCAATCAGTACTAACGTCTTCACATCGCACAGAACCCGGGAAGACCATACTAGCCTGTGAACTGGTCACTCATGAAATTCAACTTGAAGTTAACTCGACAATGTCAGCAGGGAGAAAGATAAGAGGCGATATATGGACACATTTCTCCTTTGAAGAAGATGGTGTGTAAACCATGTGGGACAATGATGTCGGGGGAAAAATACGACAAATGAAACGACATCTGCGGGCTATGGCATTGTTGTTTTTACGGCACCCAGTTTTATATAGAATGTAATATGTAGGCCTATTGTTCATAACAAACTCCATTTGTTTTCAGGTAGAGCGGGCCAACTGGTCATCAATGTTTTGTTATTGTTATGCTCAATAACTATAAGTTTAGGTCAATAAAAAAAAGTTTGTTTGTAAATTTGTTTTTGTATATATTGCTCATACAAACAATAATATTCTGTAACTGGTTAATAAATGTTTCATTTTGTGTAAGTGTATATAATGACTATTACACCATTTATATTTTAGTCAACTAAATTCTTTTGATAATTAGTCGACTAAAACTAGACTAAGACTAAAAACAAATCCAATGATTAAATTATGACTAAAACTAAATGACATTTTAGTCAAAAGACTAAAACTAAATCAAAAATTGCTGTCAAAATTAACACTGGTTCAGAATCAATCTTTGGTCACTGACGAACCTCACCTGTCAACTTCTGGTGATTTTGATGTTGTCTGACTTGCTGTCTCTTTTTCTGAAGGAGGTCCGTGTTGGACATGTTTAACTTCTTGGCGTCCAGACATCGAGAAGCTCCTGAATACAACCCCCAAGAAGACGATGAAGAGGAACTGCAGCTGAAATCTGCGCGGTGGGTGACCACGTTCGTCTCCTTGCAGATAGACTTCTTGGTTGTGAATATATTTATTGCTCGTTGCTCTAATATTCTCTTTCCCTTTTCAGACGGGCAGCCAGCATTGACCTGCCTCTAGCTATGAGGTTCAGGCACTTGAAGCAAACATCCAAAGAGTGTTTAGGCGTCTATAGGTACAAAATCTGTCTATTGCCTGAAAGATCTGGTTGGCTCTGTAAACCAAATTAAGCATAACGAAGATGTGCGTTTTGAGGGCTTACATGCAAACGAATGTTTTTTTTTTTTTGTCTTGTTTGCAGGTCCGCCATACATGGCCGAGGTCTGTTCTGTAAAAAGAACATTGATGCTGGGGACATGGTGATTGAGTATTCTGGAAATGTCATTCGCTCTGTCCTCACCGACAAACGAGAGAAGTATTATGATGGCAAGGTAAGGAATCCAGTACTCTTCACACCGCAGTGGACGAACACGATTGACTGACTTCGAGGTTCTTAATGGATTTCTTCACGTTCCAGGGTGTTGGCTGCTACATGTTTCGCATTGATGACTATGAGGTGGTTGATGCTACCGTTCATGGCAATGCGGCTCGTTTTATCAACCACTCCTGCGAGCCGAACTGCTACTCCCGCGTAGTCAACATCGATGGGAAGAAGCACATCGTCATTTTTGCAATGAGAAAAATCTACAAGGGCGAGGAGCTCACATATGATTATAAGTTTCCCATCGAGGAACCAGGCCATAAGCTGCCTTGCAACTGTGCGGCCAAAAAGTGTCGGAAGTTCCTCAATTAACACTTCTTCTGTTCTTACTTTTGCCTGAACCCTCTCCTCTCAAGCAAACTGTCTTTCGTCAAAAATGTTGACAGTATGATTATTTTGAGTAAATATGGTTATTTATTGAAACAGGCTCAGGTTTTCAGAGGGATAACGGCACTGTGCCTCAAGTTGATTCAGGAAAGGTTTCAAGAGCAAAGTCACAATGAAGAAAAGGACTGCCTTCAGTGAATACCCCCCCACCCCACCCCAAAATGACCAGTCAAATACGCAAAACTGCCCCTGCTCGCTTTTAAATTTTATGACCAGTTTTATCTTCCAAATGATTATGAACAAATTATAAATTTGTGATATCCTGTCTCATCTGCCCATGTCTATGGAAATGCAAGGAAAGTGTGATGGAATTGCCACATAGTTTTGTTCGTCACCAAAGTGCAATTTTTCTAAGGGAACGATACACTGTCTTTGCCGATAGATGAATTGCTAGTGGGCCATAATTCTTCTGTTCTTAGCCTGACCTGCACAGCCTCATGTCCTTTTCTGAATGTACGTTGACGCCTTGTTCCTCTAGGTATGTGAGGGACGCCTCTCTGTGTGTTTAAGACACTGTAAATATTACTTGAGACAGTTAGATTCTTGGGCAGGGACCACCAGAGGGAGCTGTGGTTCCAGTAATGGGCCCTCTATAAGAGAGAGACTTAAGTTTTGATTTGATTAGTAATGGGAAGAACCATTAGTGTACCTAAACTGTGTTTGAGAAGTAATAATTGCCCTGGGGCAGTGCTCAATAGGGGCTGGGCTGAGATCCTGGTGGACTGACAGCCAAGAGACTAGATAACATTAACAGGGGAGGGGGGGATGATTTAATGGGTTTTTTTTCCCCCATTTTTATATCTTAGTCTGATAGTTAAACCTGTTGTATAGAGGAAGCGTAGAATGTGCGTACTCAACGGCCTGTTGATAGCTGGTAGGTTTTGCTAAACTCCAGGGCATCGAAATGCTTTATTGAGCTGGAGTTGTTGTCTCATTATTCGGAATGAGTCATTTTAAAATTTTGCTCTTTTTTTCCCCCAGTCTCTCTTGTAGGCAGGTAAATGTCATTATTTCTTTTGATATGTAAATAATATGTATATTTTTCTATACAAAAAAAAACTGAAAAGCACTCACTAGTGAATAGCACTTAATAATGGTATTTATATTTTTAATAAAACGTATTTATTTTATCAACATTTTGTAGGAGATAGTGGTTTACAACACTAATGCTTGGTCATTTTTGTAGTGTTGCCTCCTTTGTTTTGTGTTATTTATTTATTTTTTTTGGTTTTATTAATTTTTTTTAACCATTTCTTTTCCTTCTTCTATTTTCTATTCCAAAGACTGAAGCAGTAGCTGATCCCATAGAGTGCAGTCCACCAGTATGGTTAGGGTTAACCCAGTCCACCAGTATGGTTAACCCAGTCCACCAGTAGCTCTCATTGCCAATCAAAGTCGGTCATAAACATTTCAGACGATGGCGTATGGTTAGAGTAAGCGCTGGAGCACTTCGATAGGAGTGTTTATCCGCTGAAATGGCATGACTCCCCTAGTTGCCAGCCTTATCATCATAAACAGGACCGGCCCTTCACAAGAGGCCCCCCTCTTTGGTACAATCCATAAAAGAACTATCTCAATGGGAGAAAGAATATATAAGATGCCTGAAATCCTTTTACATTTAAGCAACTGGAAAGTTCCAAAGTTTACTCCATCTATTTTATTATCGTAAAAATATTTTCATAGCCGTCGGTGTAACCCAAGGAACCTGCCACGGAGGCTAGCCCTCGAGCCCTCGTTTCTACAGCACTATGGACAAGTTGGGGGGAGCGTTCTCGTTACCCCGGCTTCGTGCACTGAGCATCAGTCTTCTTCCCAGCTTCACACGTGTTGCCTTGGCGATGCAAACAGGCTCCAGCCGTCCGAAGCACCTCGCGTGCTCGTTTTCTGTGCCGCTTCAGTCCTCTCCATTTATCCCTACGAGCAAAATCTATTCCTGTTCAGTGGATGAGTGATGGTGTATGGACTTCCCACAGCCAGCTGTGATGTAGTTCCTAGTAAGAGTTGTGGTGCCTTTCTTTTTAAACACCCCCCCAAATCTTTTATTCATCGATAAACTCATGACTATTGCAGACCATAAGACAGACATATTGAGGATGATTGGCATGTCTCTGGCCATAGGGTGGCATTGCTTCTCTGGACAGTACTGCGAGAGTACCAATCCTTGTGTTTATTTCTTAAGGTCTGAAAAACCGAAACCGATTTCATGTCCACCAATATATATGCTATTCTCTTGTGGACACTACTGTCCTCTTGACTTTTGACCCTGTTGTATATTTGTATTGGTCACGAAATTTAAGCAATTTTAACCACCAGGATTTGAGTCCTTTCTAAAGGGGATTATCGCGTTCTGGGTGGTGCGTGTGTGTGCGCGTGCGTTTTGCCGGAAGGGTTGGGATGTGTACATGCCTCCAGACAGAGCTCACTCGACCGCTGCTCCGCAAGAGTCTGGCTCTTGTTTTCAGGAGGAGCCGCTCTAAGGTCGTGTTCTCCGTGTAGCAGCGTTCTTTTTTTGCCTCGTCGGTGTTCCCCCGCGATTTGCTGATCGGTTCCAGATTCCTGGGCTCCTTTTATTTACCAGGCTCTGCGTGTCGTGATGGCGAGCGCAGGGGGGTGACGTTCGTTTGGCTTTCGCGTCATTTACCAGCCGGCTGCTTTTCTCGCCCGGCTGTTGCACTCGTGGGCTGCTCTGCTCGTGGGCTGCTCTAGCTGCGTTGTGGCCACGGCAGCTCTGGCTATCGGTTCAGGGATCGAGTTCCTCTCAGTCCGGCACTCTGCGGCCCACACAGACTCTGATTGACCTCTGCAGCTAGGCCTTCGTTGAATGTACTTTTGAATTTTTTAAATCATATTTTTGTCTTTTTAAAAATTTTATTTATTTTATTTTTTATTTAAATTTTTTATTTTATTTTTTTTTAGTGATTGTTGAAACGTGAAAGGTTCGGGTGTTTCAGGACAGATTCGTTTCATTTCAGTGGGTGAGGATTGTACAGCCGTGGCAATCTTTGTACAGAACTTGCATCTATGGGTATGACAAAGTATGATTTTTATTAATTACTAATCCTAAGGGCTTTGTGAAAGACTTTTCCTCCACATGTTCGTTTCAGTGCAACTTCAGATGTTCTGCAAGCTGGTAATGTTGTGATCAGTCTGTTTTCGGTGGCAGAAGGGTTCTGTTGATTCCTGGACTTTAATCTTCCACACCAGTGGTACCACACCATCTCCTGTTCTTGCACATCTCAGTATATATCTGTATACTTCTTCAATACATGATGAATATATATACCTAAACATATGTATGGATAGTAACTTGTACTTCAATATTTACAATATCTACGCAATATCTACGGAATGGACAGACAAACTTAGTTACAGTAGCAAAACAACAGTTTCATAATGGTAAATAGAAATGTTCAGTGTAATCTATAATGGTTTTGTGTTACAGATACAGTCTAGAGTAATGTGCTGCATTTGAATATTCACGTTTATGTTCCGGTTTCCTGTGCCTGTGAACACTCCTCTGGTGGAGTGTCGTTCTTTTTGGAACTTTTTTTGTTTTTTCTTTTTGTTTTTGTTTATTTGCAGGTTGAACAGGTGGGAGATAATGGCTGATATTTATATAATGAAATGAGTAAATGTAAAATGTGGTTGTACACTTTTTTGAGCTTAGCCATTTGTTTCAGTGCTGTAGTTTTTATTTTACTCTTTGTACTTTTTAACAGTTTGTGGACATCAGGAAAATGAGTTTTACCCAGTTGTTTCCCATATCTCTCCTTTCTCATGTCAGACCTTAAGTTGAACTATAATGTGACGTTCAGTAATGAGTAACGATAATGGTAAGCATTTTAATTTATTTTTCGCATAAATAAACATCTTCGAAACATTTGTGTACGCAGACGGAAGGGTCATGTGAACACCCCCCCCCCAGCGTTAGCAGTTTTAGAGATGGCCTGTGATTAGGGAGGTGACGTGAGAACGTGGGGGTGCGAGGCTAAACGGTCCCTCCCCCCCTCTGGCCTTCTGAACACTTCCTCTCTCTTTTTGAATGACCCATGTATGATGATCTTTTACTTGATTTTCCCAATTGCCCAATCAGTGTTGAGATATTACAAATGAAGGAATGACCATTCAGTGACGATAACAAACCACAAACAACTTAAGGATGAATGTATAACGAGGAAAAAAAATGTACATAACTGTAAAAAGGAAAATTTCTAATCATGTTTATTTTCTATGCACTTTTTTATTTAAGTGATAGTTTAAATAATAAACATGTCTCGTTTACTCAGCATGTCTCCGGGTTGTTGTTAACGTCATGGTGTTCTTGGTCTTTTTGTTGATTTGTGTTAGTTTGGCAGAAGCTGTAGTGCAGATCTCTTTACTTTGGGACTAAACACTTTTCTCCGACGTGACAAAACGTTTTATCTCTCTAGAAAAATGCTTTTTGCTTTCTCGTCTGGCTCTAGAGTTGTCCAGCCCCTTTCAGGTATTGACCAATGGCTGTGCTTAACAGAGTGGAGTCACGCCTCCTTTTCAGAACTGGATAAACCAATTGTAAGGGAGTACAGCACAAGCAGAGAAGATCCAGTCTGGATGAAGGTCCCATCCAGCAGGTCCAATCACACCCTACTCATTTACTTGCTAGCTGAAACTTAATTATACACCTTTCAGGAACTGCTGATGAGACAACATTTATACTGGTAATGACCAAAATGTTATTATCAAGTAAACGTTGAAATGAAATGAGCAAATAAAATGTCAATGCCGTTGCTCGGGCCTTTGTGGCCCTCTCTGAAAACGGGACTGATTTCTCACTCTTCTGAACGGTTCCTTCGCAGTTCCTGCCTCCTGGAAAATCAGGGACACCGAGGCTTCCTGTTCTGCAGAAGTTGAGAACCTGTTGTGCAATCTTGGCTTTCTGTGCCGTTTAGAAAGGAAATGCTGAATACGCATATCTGGAGGCGCAAATATTATTAGTGGCTAGAGTCTGAGTTTGGAGATGTCTCTGGAGTAGGGGGAAGGGACGCTAGTGTCAGCGGGGACGAACTCGAGCAGGAGACGAACAACGGAGCATCTTTTTGTCGTCATACGCAGGTCCAACTTGCACGTGCTGCCCTGTGTTGGGAGGCTCACCAACCACACCTTCCACGTCATCAGTGACTTCTCACACCCTTAGCCTGTTATGGAAATGTGTTATTTTTATTAATGCTTTAGTTTTAATGGAAGTGTTTGTGTGGTGTAGTCACTCGGGGGAGAGAGTCGGTGTTCTTTTGTGCACCTGCCAGAGACTGCACTACATTTTGATGTATTTTTCTTTTTTTTTTTTTTTTTTAAATTTAATGTCTCGTGTTTTATATTTTAACCTGTTTAATTCATCATGAAATGAAAACCTTCCTGAAAAATTGAGATTTGGAAACTTGGAATGTGGCAGTAAGTCGACTTGAGCTGGCCTCTTGGCTACGGCGGTTGGTTATCCTTTGAGGTACCTGCAGGAGAGGTTGATTTCACCGATCCTTTCAACCATGTTTCAACAATTATAACTGCACCACTTCAAACTTAATTTTGTACAACTTTCAAGTTCTATACGTCTTTTTCCTTTACAGAAATGCCAAATTATCTTAGTACTTTAAAGACATGCCAAAAGAATGAGATAAAGAGATTAAACTTCAGATGTCTTGGTAATAATAGCTATCCAGACACTAAAGCTGGGTGGTGTGTTGTCTTTTCCCCTGGGTTTGGGGTCTACTGATCTTTCAGCAGCAGAGTTCACTGCTATTATTATTATTATTTCTTGTTTCACTGAAATCAAATACAGCCAGCAGGCTGCCAACATTAACATCTAGCTAATTACTTACACATTCAAAGCTCACCACACTTCTAACCCACATCTATTGTGCCTTAAAAATATTTATTCTGTACTCCCACTCACTGGACCTGCTTCTTATAATCCCTCCGTCTCTCTTGTCTGTCTCTCTCTCTCTCTCTCTCTCTCTCTCTCTCTCTCTCTCTCTCTCTCTCTGTCCCTTGGACGCTCTTTCTCTCCTTCCTCATGACCCTCCCTCCATCCCTCCCCTTCGTCACTCTCTCCCTCTCTTTAATTGGCTTCCATCAGCGTTTCCTCTTTAACTTCAGAATGCTCACTTCTCCCCACGTCAGTCTGGACCTAAAAGACGACTCCTCTGCTTTCATTCCTCCCTGAGCAGACACTGTGCCTTCCGAGAAGCCCGGAAAAAAACTCGATGGTACGTTATTTTCATTGTTCAATTAGAAATTAAGTCAATGTCTGCAAATGTGCCAGTGATTCCACTGAGAGAAGATGGTGCTGATTTTTAAGGACATGGTTTGTGCGTCCACCGTCTTTCTGGTTTTATGAGTTTTTGAGCAGAACTAAAAGTGCTTGTGCAGCATCTTACTTTAGCATGACTGTGTGTCTGACATCAGTTCTGTTCTCTCAGTGTGCCATGCTCAGTTATAGTTACCTCAGAGATTGTTTGTTGATTTAATATGACAAACTGAACTATTCTATAGCTGGACATTGCATGAATGTTCAGACTAAGCAATATGCTGTGGAGATTTCTTCGAGTCCCATTTTAAGTGCTATTTGAAGAGTTTTAAAGTGTTGCTGCTTCTCATTAGGGGAGACATCACATGGGCGTTCCATAACTTTTCGTAAATATTCCATAATCGTTCTTCTATTCCTGGTTTGGAGCAAATCTAACACTGAGTACAAGCATCAGTTCTGGCTACAGCAATCTTACTTTGTGTGAGAGACATGAGAAAACTTCCTGGGAAGGTTTCCAAGTGCTCAACCCAAAAAAACACAAATACCGACCAGAGATCTAATGCCAGATTCTGCTGCAAAATTGGACCCAAAGTTCCTGAAACAGATGTGCTGTCTGTCTGAATTGTTTATGGGCTCTTGTGCCTGTAGTCTTGTGCCTGCCTTCTGTAGCAAACCTTGGTGGTCTGCTTGTGTTGTCTGTGACGTGTCAGCAGTTTCTGACCTTTTACTTAAACCAGCTGTTTAAAGGCAGGAGACAAGCAGGGAGACCCGCTGATTTATATTAAGCCATAAAGTGTTGGGAGCGTGTGGCCCTGAGGCAGCAGTGTAAAAATCCTCCAATCATTGGACACTTCCAGCTTTTGCTGACATTGCAAATTCCTCCAATCACCGAACACTTCCTGCCTTTGCTGATAATGCGGTTTGAGTACCGTGGACGGCCACTAAAGCCACGTTCACTTCACTGTTGATTACAAATCGGTGCAAGCGCTGAGACCAGCGTGTGCTTTTTCAATCAGAATAGTAATGGAGCATTAAAATACTGTGGCCTGCTATTATCTCATTTGGCATGTGCTGTGTGCGTGTACACCACCATCACCACCATGACCATCCTCATACTTCAAGCATTATGGTGCCTTATTGCATTTTCCCTGGCACACTGTCTCTGAGTCAGAAATAAGATTTTGCTGTTCTTCTCACATCACCTGCTAAACACATCCAGAGTGGTATTTTCAGATGTGGTAGCATTCAATGCCATGATGAGTCAGCATGCGAAGATCCTCCTTCTTCTGTCAGAGGTTCTCTCTCTCTCTCCACAGAGCTGCCGCCATGACACCCCAGCGTGGCTGTCTCTCCCTCCTCCTCGTTCTGCTGGTCCACTACACAAACATGCTCGAGGATAATAAGATTCACAGTTTGTGTTCAGGAAGCCCAGGTATCCCAGGGTCCCCAGGGGTGCACGGCAGCCCTGGCCAGCCCGGCAGAGACGGACGAGACGGCAGAGATGCCCCTCCGGGCGAGAAAGGGGAAAGGGGAGATCGAGGAGAACCAGGTACAGACGTTCGCACCATGCAAGTGACGAGGTCCTCAGTGCCTTCAGTAGTTCAGTAGCAGTCCTTCAGTAGCAGTAGTTCAGTAGCAGTCCTTCAGTAGTTCAGTAGCAGTCCTCCAGTAGCAGACCTTCAGTAGTTCAGTAGCAGTCCTCCAGTAGCAGTCTTTCAGTAGTTCAGTAGCAGTCTTTCTGTAGTTCAGTAGCAGTCCTTCAGTAGCAGTCCTTCAGTAGCAGTCCTTCAGTAGCAGTCCTTCAGTAGCAGTCCTTTAGTAGTTCAGTAGCAGTCCTTCAGTACTTCAGTAGTTCTCCTGCTGATGTTCCTCTTCTCACGCAGGTCAGTCAGGTGTGCGGGGTCTGACTGGAGATAGAGGTGATCCAGGGGAGAAGGGGGAGAGGGGCTCCCCCGGAGAGTGTGCCGTCGCTCCCAAATCTGCCTTCAGTGCCAAGCTGTCCGAGTCGCGCACCGTGCCCTTGGCAGCAGGGGAGGCCGTGCGCTTCGACAAGATCGTGCTGAACGAACAGGGGGATTATAACACGGAGACCGGCCGCTTCACCTGTCGGGTGCCGGGAGTCTACTACTTCACCGTCCACGCCACGGTGTACCGACACAGCCTGCAGTTCGACCTGATTAAGAACGGCCACACCGTGGCCTCCTATTTCCAGATCTTCGGGAACTGGTCCAAACCGGCCTCGCTGTCTGGAGGCACTCTGGTGCACCTGATCCCCGGGGACCAGGTGTGGGTGCAGATGGCCCTGGGAGAGTACACGGGCTTGTACTCCAGTTCCAAGACAGACAGCACCTTCACGGGCTTCCTGGTGTATTCAGACTGGAAAAACTCGTCTGTTTTTGCCTAGATCCACGGCACACGCTACCAAACACACCTTTCCACTACGCACTAGCCAAAAACAGACGAGAGCTGAAAATAACACCATAATTCTCTTGTGCTTTGTATCGCCACTGTTACAGACAAGGGCCCTTGTTGATCAGTGTTTGGGTCTACAGATGTTTCTAATGAGCCTTTTAATGCTTTTCTCTAACAGATGGTTATATGCTCATCACTCAGATATTCTGTTAATGGTAGTGAATATAATTTTACATAAAGCAGGACGCCCCAGTTTAATGTGCCTCTAGCAGTGAATCATTACCAAAGAAGGCAACATTAGTGGGGGGGAAAATGCATTTAAATACAAAACACTCCAGATTATTCCAGCTTTGGTTGAGATATGGGTTGATTTCTCTCTTACCACTGTAAACACGATGTGGGCAGCATTGAATTATGAAATCAATAAAGGTATAAGCAGACTTAAGATGAATTTATTACTGGCTAACCAGAAAACAGTGCTGTTTGTTTGACTTTGGGAGTAGAAATGCTTTGTGGTGTTTATTAAACACCATTTCTGGTCACTGTGAAGCTGGGTGTTTATTGCTCTTGTTGCCATGCAGTGGAGCCACAGACGTCTCCCGGGGTTTCACCACGTCCAACGGGCTGTTGAAGTGGTTTTACAGGCTCCAGGCTGTAATATTACTACTGACATTCTTCATCCAGGGCACCTGGTGTGCAGTTCTCTCTCTCTCTCTCTCTCTCTCTGTCTGTCTCTCTGTGCCATCCACCACAACACCCCTCTCTCTCTCTCTCTCTCTCTCTGTTTCTCTTTGTCTGTCTGTCTCTTGGTCTCTCTGGTGCCATCCACCACAACACCTCTCCCTCCCTCCCTCTCTCTCCCTCCCTCTCTCTCTCTCTGTCTGTCTGTGCCATCCACCACAACACCTCTCTCTCTCTCTCTCTGTTTCTCTTTGTCTGTCTGTCTCTTGGTCTCTCTGGTGCCATCCACCACAACACCTCTCCCTCCCTCCCTCCCTCCCTCTCTCTCTCTCCCTCCCTCTCTCTCTCTCCATGAGGTCAGGTCTGTGAAGGGAGAATCCAGGTCTCCAGCTGCTGCACACATTACAGGCCTTAAGGCGTCAGAATCCACCCCCTCAAATTCCCCAGTCGTCACCTTCACATCTGTCCATTATGTTTGCTTTGTGATGTTTTAAATGCCACATTAAACATTTGTAGACAATAATCCGATATTATTTAATTGATTATGAATTATGTTCAAATTTACAGGGATATACAAGATTCAATTTGTAAAGTGTGTGTAAAGTATGTGTAAAGTATGTGAACTCTTAGTTCTCCTTTTGCAGCCATTACTTCAACCAGGCGTCTTCCGCAACCACAAATAAGTGTTTCACATCTGCTTCTGGGGACTTTTTCTCTCCTCCATGCAGAACCCCAGTTGAGATGTTTGAGGAACATCTGGTATGTGCCGCGCACTTCAGATCTCACCACAGCATTTCTATGGGATTGAGACTTTGACTGGGCCAGTCCACAGTGCTAACCTTGTTTCTCTTAAGCCAGGGGTGTCCAAACTTTTTGCAGTGAGGGCCAGATTTGGTGATGTGAACATTTGTGGGGGCCTATTTAGCCTGGCATTTCGGGTGGGGGGTGGGGGTAGTATAGTATACACTGCCATACCGCAATAGTATAGTGTAGAATACACTGCCATCTTCTGGTGAAATATAAAATAGATTTCTTGGAGTCAACTGCCATCTTCTGGTGAAATATAAAATACCGTGATCGGCAGAGGCTGTGGGCCGGAAAATTTGAACGCGGGCCGCACTTTTACTCCCGTATTAAATCATTCCTTACCAGCTTCAAATCCCCGAATGATTCTGGTGAAGAATTTGTTGATGGGGCTGACAATTCCCTGGATAAAATGGAGCCGTCCTGGTCTACAGTCAGAAAAGCAGACCCAGACCTTAATTTTTTCACCACCGTGCTTCACTGTTATATGCAGTGTTGACTACAAACATGGTGCCTGTGATTGTGGCAAAATAATTCAATTTTTTATTCATCGGTCCAGAGAATGGACTTCCAGAAGGTTTGTCCATGTGCTCTCTGGCAAAGTTTAAAAGGGCAACTTTGTTCTTTCTTGAGATATGAGGCTTCCTATGAGCAACTCTCCCATGTACACCATGTGTATTGATTCTTCACCCGGTTGTAGACACATGTTTACCCCAGAGGTCTGCAGTGTTCTGGAGGTGAAGTGTAGGTCCTCACCACCTTCTTGTCTTCTTTCCTCTTGGCATCGTTGATCTGTACTTTGTCTTGGCTCAACAGTGATTTGGTTGGTCTTCTCTTCCTTTTAATCAGTGTGGCTCAAAACTTTTCCTGAGGATGTCGCATTTGATTTGTCCGCTTAATTGATTACTTGATCACACACGCGCGTTTCACCCACGTGAGTCTTAACTGACCCATCGGTGCAGCTGTGGTTCGTTTACTTTTGATCTGATTCCATGTTTCATGTAGTCTGCTGGCAACTCGCACGTTTCCTTCAAAACAAGTACATGGAATTGATGAACATGAACCTGACATTTCGTATACAAAAACCGGTGATGATAAAATAAGAGAATCGTGATAAAATAACAGAAAAATCTAAACTCAGACTTCACAAATTTTAGACAGTATTGTACTTGTATTATGTTTTCATATACTACTTCATGACCACCAGGGGGCATGATTTCTTCACATACACTCTATCCCCATATTGCAATTCTAGGAGGCTCCATGTGGTTGAATGCTCAAGTCAGGAAAGTTCTTACTTCATGAATTTCTGAATGTTCATGGATCATTTAAAGAGATGAGATCTCACACTCCACATCCATAGCTGACTGCACAAGTATAGTGTCGCATACAACATTCACACAGTCTGAGCATCTATTATTTAACTTCACACTTTCTGAAACTTATGCCCTAGTTTTAAATGAGATTATGTTGTGACCCCAAACATTTATGGGTATAAAGTTAAGAAATGAATAAAAAACCTGTGTAGGGTACAGAGCGATGTCCTAGTGCAGGGGGCCGGAGGGACCTAGAACATTCTCCTCTGAAGACCTGGGAAACGCACATTGGGAGGTAACTATCAGCACTGGCTATAATCATTGTTAATCAGCAGAAAGCCTCCTTGTTGGTTGTTGTGGGTCTCGCTGTTTGATTCATTGTCCCGAACAAGGTCAGATGTTTTCAATGTTTCAGAGCTTAACTTTATCTTGCAGGTGTCTGGTGGTGTGAGCTGAGGACATCTCAGGATAATAATAATAATATAATAAAGCAGCCAAAGTCTTCCAATGGGATATAAGGATGCCATACTTCAATTTGCATATATTGAATAATGTATGAGTTGAAGAAAAACACTGTCAAATAAGGTGGAGCAATTACATAATCATTCCTGAACATGCATAAAACATGAGTTCTGTGTATGAGTGTTGGACATTTTCTGGAGGGTTTTATTCTCTGGGAGAAATTCCCCGTAAGACCTCCTCAATTGTACACAACGATCTACAATAAAGTTAGACCTATTATTCTCTTGAAGTAATACTGGAGATTGCCTTCTTTATTTTATTATTAGTAGTAGTATTAAGTTACTTTGTTGCTGGTTTAAGGAAAATTCAGTGGTACTAACTTTAAGTGAGAACTTTAAGTTGAGTTAACTTTAAGACTCCCAGAGCCCTACGTCTCAGCCCTCAGCCCTACGTCTCAGCCCTCAGCCCTACGTCTCAGCCCGCAGCCCCGTGTCTCAGCCCGCAGCCCCGTGTCTCAGCCCGCAGCCCTACGCCTCAGCCGGCAGCCCTGTGTCTCAACCCAGAGCCCTACATCTCAGCCCACAGCCCTGCGTCTCAGCCCGCAGCCCTACGTCTCAGCCGGCAGCCCCGCGTCTCAGCCGGCAGCCCCGCGTCTCAGCCCGCAGCCCCGCGTCTCAGCCCGCAGCCCCGCATCTCAGGGCTGCTGGCTGTGTCTCAGCCCTCAGCCCTACGTCTCAGCCCGCCACATATTCCCTTGAACCCTCGTCCATCCTCCATGACAAGTTCTCACACTCCTCCACTTTTCCATCTACAGATGATCGGGTGCAGTGGTCTGAATAAGCTTCCTGCTTACACATCTGTAACTTGTTCCACTAGGGAATTTACAGGGTCACATTCCAAACCCTCATAACCACTGATCATGAACTATGCTTAAAATAAAGACCCAGAGAGTGTCTAATACAGAGCATTTACAATCACAGTATCAGGCTTTATTACATCGGTTTATGGATGTGTTCACATGGGCTTTATTATCCACTAAATACCAGCAGCAGGCATCAGTTTGGTCTTGAAATAAGAATTTCTTACTATGAAATGGAGCTGAAGTCTGCGGAGTATAGTGGTGCACTACCTTCAGTACTGTAATGGCAGCTATTGTGTTTGCTCTGCAGTGCTAGAAGCTTCATTACTGGATGGTGAGATGGTTTGTTGCTGAGAATCCAAAGCCTTTTAGAGATTTTGGTTGTGTACTTCGTCATTTCAATACCAAACATGAAACTTGGATCATCTAAGATGAGCTGAGAGGAATGAACAGGCTGACAAATGTTGGCACTTGTGTCGTTCCATACCAAGTCACCTGGGCCTCCCTGTAAATGTCATGAAAAACATTATGTAAAAACTCATAAGATCATTCGTAAGATCCTGCAAAACCCTCTAGCTCTAGTCCAAACACCTTTTTTTATCTATGAATTTTTTAACTCGTTCAGCTGAGATAAATGTAATCCCTTTTGCAATTCTTTCTGTATTCTAAACCTCAACAACTGTTTTTCGATTAAATTTATAATATCCAAAAACCCCTGAGGATCATGTGTAACGTATTCATGACCACCGTGCTAAAACGACCAAACACCTGACTAGCCCCTCCAACTGTATTTTTAACAGGTGGAGAATGTACTTGTGGTTGTAAATGTATATCATATTAGGAACCTATACCAGTTACAGCTCATTTCAAGATGAATTAATATGTGTTTGGTTCAGCAATTTGTGATCATTTTGGTTAACACTTAAAAAATTGAAAATACTTTTAACTGAAACAACGTAACAATAGAAGATACGTTCCTCACAAAAATACTTTTGTGTGAAATTTCTGGATGACCCTAAACTGCACTCACCTTTACAGGTGAACTCAATGTGAACTTTTGAATACATGTCCCACTGTTCATTGTTTCAGTACTTTGTGTACAACTTGCTGTCCTCCAACAAGAAGCTTAACGGCAAAATTCACAGCAGGTGTTTGCTCCATGAATCAACCAATACATTTCCTTAGAAACCTTTGATCTAACAAATCATTAATATTTATAATTATGCAATCCCAAACCCTTGATTAACTGTTGATGGATTAAAATTTGAATATGACACGCCAATGGCTAATAACATGCAAATATCATAAACACGAAATCAGGAGGAATAAAACTACACAATGTGATCAAACCTAGATTTTCTTCACCCCTGTATTAGCATGCGCACACTGAAGTTGCTCTGTGCTGTTCGGCCTCGTCAGTGTGGACCCCGAGATGTTCACCGTGACCCCCCCCTCCTCACTGCACAAATAGGAAACCTTTCCTTTACCACATACTTTCCTTCTGAGTGTAGAGTTATTTTTAACTCATTGTCCTCAACTATTCCATTATCCATTCTGGAGATGTTAAACGAACTCATCATGCAGTGTGTGTCCTGTTGGCCATACTGAAGACCATATATGGACAATAGAATTAGGAAGACTTCAGCAATGAGAGAAATATTTATCTTAATATTATACCTGTGATATTCCCTTCAGTAATATGTGTTTGAACAATTTCAGTTTTATTTAATATTAACTCAATAGCTCTTAACCTCTGAGATCTTCAGCAATTTAGCAGGAGCTGTCCAAAGTGCTGAACGTGTTTCTCTTTGCATTTTCACCACTTTTGGTGATATGTATGTCCTTATTAGTAACACCCGTCATTTCAGATTAAGCTCTCCTTTATGGCTATCGCAACCACGAGGACGGTTAAGGCCTCCCCTCTCCACATTAAATTACACATACAGAAGTATCACTGCACTAGTGGGGCTGAAATGTTAGCACAGAATGTTAAAGTACAAGTACAAGCACAATGTAAAACCAAACTGCTACGTCATCCAAGCACTTCTTAACAAAGGCACGTGGTCATTTCTCCGAGGAATGGTGCGCTCTTAAAGGAAGTGGCCTCCACGTCAGCCCCCCCCCCCCCCCCCCCCCAATCTCACGCCCACACCCAGCTGCTCCTTGAGACAAGATGTTTCATGGAGGCCCAGTGCTCTCCTCTCATTCAGACTATTCGCATTTTAAAATTAAACGATTATTGTGGGGATAGAGTCCCAATCCGACATGTTGCCTGACGTAGTCTGAGACTAAAATAATTACCATCAAGCAGCCACGGTGGCCTTAAAGTTTTTTTACTCAACATTTTCTCTGCTGGCCTGTGAGGACACAGCTAAGAATAACAAAACATCCCATTGTCTTTACACAACCCGCACACTTAAAACAACATGATGGTACTTATACAATCCAAACCATGTGAACTAATAGCAGATTGAGTATTTTCTTTTACATCATATGGCAACTTTGTTACTGTGTAAATGCCTGTAAGAATACAGTCCATGTCCTAGCTCACCACAGTGAAATAATAATGAGATATGAAGTTTGGCTTAAGCCCGTGACTGAATTGAAGTAAGCAAAAAATACATTGCTCAAATACAATCTGAGCTTTCATATTTGAAAATTCATCGATAATTTGAGTTTCTGAGCAGAATTATGATCCATACGGGGCTGTTCAGCTCTAATGGACAGAATCCCCTCATGCTAGAAGAAATATATAAAAATGATGGAACATCATGGGAACGAGTTTCTGCTAAAAGGTTTCCTGTGGTCCCATCCAGCTTTTAGATCATCTCCTCACATTAATCAATGGAATCAGGAGACAGGGCAGACCAGGGCCCAAATGATCAAACCTGAAGCAGGACCTCCGGCTAATGTTTGGATTTCACTTGGTGCTGATCAATACCATTTATATGAGCACACAAATAAACACAGTAGATAGAGGGCCATTACAAAAAAAATCAATATTTGGTCTAAAGCAGAATAACAAACAGCTTGAATATCAATTATATAATATCTAACTGTAAAATGGCTTGTAGAAACAGCAGAAACATCTGTCCCAGACAAAAAGAATAAAGCAAAGCAAAACGCTGTCAGCACTAGCAACAGATCGATAACATAGTACAACAAATGTTACCATTAAACCTGTTTGGAGTCAGTAAGGTCAGGCAACGCTATCTTTCACATTATAAGGCTGGAGTATTGCGTCACACAAACACGGGCCCGACAGCAGCGCTCTGCTGGGCCACGAGTGCACACAGCGGTCTGGACTGCGATGAAAGGGCCTCTCTTTGCTTTTTGTTATTATGCCAAGTGAAGCTTACATTCATGTTTTCATCACAGCAGTATAAAAATTTAGTGTACATCATTACAAAAGCTAAATTATTATGAATCATACTGTAAAAAGACAATTGTAGTTACCAGCCTCAACAAGCTGAGAATAGCTGAGTGTATAAAACGGCATTTTCATGTGCATTTACAACTTATAGTAGCAAAAGATTCTGCACAGTGGGGTGGACGACACAAGAGGAATCTACTGGCCGCTCCACCTTACTGACGGAGAGGTGGTTGTAGCGCACGATTCCACAACAGTCTCGCTCCGTTAACCTGAGATTCACAGAATAACACCAGTGGTGGCGGTCCACGGACTCTCAGAGGTACACGTCCATGGTCTGCAGGATCATGTGGCGGCAGAGAGGGCAGTTGTGCAGATAGATGGGCTGTCGGAGTAAGATGTTGGTACAGTCCCGACACAAGCACAGGTGGCGACAGGGCAGCAGCACCACCGTCTTGGTGCTGTCCTGGCAGATGACACACTTCTTCCTCTCCTCCTGCTCGTGCAGGAGGCTCAGCAGGTTATCTGCGGGCGGAGGCCGGCGGCCTGGCTCCGAGGCCGTTTTCTGCAGTGGTCTGTGAGAGCTGGAGTCAGGGAAAGGCTGGAGGTGTAGGGCAGGGGGCTGGTGTGAGGAACCGTCACCCCCCACGTCCGCTGTCCCAGCTACGTCGTCCGGAGGAGCTTCTCCCTCAGCTACGTCGTCCGGAGGAGCTTCGTCCTCGGTGTCGGGCTGCTGAATGTCCTCGTTTTCTGTCCTGACGGCCCCCCTCCCGCCGAACGACATCCAAAGGCCCATACGGCTGCGGGGCCAAGCTAACCGCTGCCACGAGCTTCTCTCCAGCACGCAGAGCCTCTGCAGTGTTCTCCGGAGCCGCCGCAGGCTGGGAGCCGTGTTGACATAGTCCGTTATCCGCCGAACCGCTTGCTGAGACAGGGCAGGGTTCAGATAAACAGTGGCACTTATAATTATGGCCAGAGTGAGCAGTAGCCCATAGGAGTTGAGCAAGAAAACACTGATGAATATGTGCCCGAGCGAGCTCAGGAAATCCATGGCGAGTCTGCACGGCGTCCAGAGCAGAACGGAGGTGCCCACCAGCGCGCTGTAGCAGAAGGTAAACACGGCCAGGGTCAGCTCCACCGCCTTCTGCAGAGGGCTGGACACGGCCTCCGCCACACCCATCACAACGCCATACAGGTTCTGGGTGCCTATGAGCAGAAGGTTGATCACGGTGTTGACGAGGTACAGCAGGAGACTCAACACGATGCCACAGCCCTCCCAGGCCTGGCGCAGCAGGTGGTGTCCCGACAGCAGCCCGCGGTGCACCAGCTCCTTCGCCCGCAGCAGGATGTGCGACGACAGGTACCCCACCATCTTGAAGCTCTCCAGCACGCCGCCCATCATCTGCACGCCTCCGCCCACCACGTTGTGGCTCACCACGGTGGCCCCGTCCATCAGCGCGACGGCGCACAGCACCGTGAGGTTCAGGCCCTCCAGGACCGAGTTGGCCACCAACGTGGGCAGGGACGCGAGCAGGGACACGAGCGCCACCAGCAGGCGGACCAGCGAGTGGACCACCACGAAGTTCACGTCCAGGAGAAGCACGACGGCGTCCACGCACCTCCCAATGCATCCAAAGACAAGGTTGAGCAACCCCATGTTCAGGACCTCGTCACTCAACACCTCCACACTCGGCCCTCTGGTCGACCTGGCGCTCATTTATCTTCACACTTCCGGTCACCAAACACCAGAACGGCCATTAAACGCATTAGTGACGCTCATAACACACCAGGCAGTGTTAGCCGCATGCTAACCGGGCTAGCTGCTAAACCCGGGCCCTGCAGATTAACAACCGCGCTCGGCGGCGGTAAACTCACAGGACGGGACGACCCACCGGGGACTAATCTCCCATTCACCAAGATAAAAGTTCGGTATCTGTTTACGAGCTACATGCGGACAAGATAAGCTAACGGGCTAGTTGGCTAAGCTAGGCGAGCAGCTCGTCGTCATGGCGCGCGCACACGCGCGAGACGGCCGTTGGTTGTTTACATTTGAGCGCGCGGACATGGCGGACTAGTTAGCCGACTAGCACAATTAGCCAATAAACGTTAGTGGCGGTTCTGCTTGAAAGCTAGTAATACAAATACTATGGGGGTAAAACCCACTAAATCCAGGTGTGTGTGTGGGGGGGTTTGCTCGAAAATCCCCCCCGAGTATCAAACGAGTCGTCAAAACACCAAACTTGTCCAATCGTTCTCGTTTACTTCCCGTCACGTAACGCCGTTCCCGAGACGTGGAGCACGTCAACGCAGCACTGAAGTTGCGCAGAATGACGACCACGCACGGAATTGTGGGTACTTGTGGAAAACATAAATAAATTATTTTTTATTTATTTTTATTTTATTGTGGAACAACATAAATACATTCTCTTTATTTGTTTAGGTAGAAAGTATGATATTAGGTATGATATATGGTAGACTGATATTCGGGGGATACAGTGTATACACACACACACACACACACACACACAAATCCAATATTTACATGCTAATACAACTTAATACTGTCACAGGAGCCCAGCTTTGAATAGTTCTGGAGAGAAAGTGGTCATAATGATGACAGAGACTTTGAAACTCATGCATTTAAGAGTTCAAGAACCAAATTATTAGATATTTTCAATATATATATAGAGAGAAAACAACAATACTTTTCATTATTTTGAATGGAACAGTGCTCCCAGAGCCAGTATGGCCACCATCATTCCAGCTGTGAAAGTTTATAAATGACACACCTTCTAATTAAACCATGTTTTACCATCTGAAAATCGTTAAAATCTTTAATGCACACCTTCCTCTGACCACATAACAACAATAATATGGTACGATCAACTGCTGATACAAGACAGCTTGCTTGAGATTACTTGCGTGGGCTTTTTGTCATGTATAAAAAATAAAACAATGTCACTTCTCTCACTCTCAATTTGAAAGTGAATCTTGAATTCCTGAGCACTCTCACAGCACCTAATCAAATGTGAATCAAATTTAAATGTAAACAGATGTGCAAAACTAAAGTATAAACTATTAACTACTGCAAAAATACATGATTTATGATGATCAAGAACCTATATAAAGAGAAAACTGAAGACCACGTATGAATGCCACTCTACAAACACACACAAGTCTTCTTCTACATGGAGGAGGAGGTAGAACAGAAGGTCAGAAGGTGGGACGGTCAAAGCAAAACAACCTAAAGGGGAAAAAACAAACAGAAAAAAAAGTATGTTTACCAAAGCCCTCGTAAACATTATTAGTGTTGTGCTAGTCTTAATAAACAAAGTCAGATTAGCAGAAAAAACAACTCAACAGCTACTGCTAGTAGACCATCTTGGGTGTGGTGGAGGTCTGGGCACAGGGCAGGTTTATCTGGACAGATCTTGCAGGAAGACGCTGCATCCTCTCAGACATCTGTGTGCTTATACCATCATTTGACTCTTCCTGGCCAAGGAAACATCATCTAATCAGCCACACGAGGTATGTGCACGTTTGTCTTCCTCTCCTTCCTCGAGGAGCCCGTCTTCCTCAGGTCTACTGCATCTAATACGTTGTCACTTTTCAATAATAATATCGGCTTTCACCAAGGCCATTTCTTTTACATGGTGCTAGAATAAAGCAGATATAGAGCATTGGCTTCTGCCTGGTCCGGAAGGCTCACCCTTTTAATCACCATGTTGACATGTATTCTTCATATCAGTAATACACTGCCTGATCCTTTGGCGGAAGTTAGCCTTGTTGAAAAGTGCATAAGAATCAGAGAGATCTCTATTCAAGCTGAACGGATCATTGCTGAAGTGTTTGCACAATATAAGATGATAAAAATGTGCACATCAGTGATTATATGAACTCATGTAATTTGTGATTTATTTTCTAATTCCATATCCATTCTAATTTCATGAAGAACAAAGCTATTAGAGCGTACACTGACCAGAGGTGTCAATTCCAGGTTCAGAGATTAAAAGTCCTCACCAGGATTTTGCTCAGGCTTCCTAGATTGCGTTGATTCCACTAATTTTACCTGGATTGCACTAATTTGAAAATCTAGCAAACTTGAGCAAAATCCTGGTGAGGACTTTTACTTTCTGAACCTGGAATTGACACGTCTGACACTGATGCCTCGTTTGTCAATGTAAGGGAAGAGAGGTACAGGTCTTACCAGTGCATGTCTGTATCATCACAAATCGAATGGGAATTAAGTAAAAGTCCAAAAACACACCCTATATTAGAAAAAGACACACAGGACAAACTCTGAATAAATGCCTGCTACAGATATGACGTGCAGTGACAATCATGGGAGTCATTCACTTGATTCAAATTGATGAATGTTAAATTGCTTTATACTTTCTGTTATAACCCCAGTCATCCATCCATTATCTGAACCGCTTAATCCCACTAGTCGGGGTCACGGGGGGGGGGGGGGGGGGGGGGGGGGGGGGCAAGCATGTAAAAGCTTTGCCACGTCTGCATCACTAGGTTAACGCTACCACATGGATCTAAAGGAGGGTGCACTATTGCATGTGGGCAGAACTGTTGGAGTACTGACTGTGTAGTTGAACTTCAACATTGTAGAAGATAGAAAAGCTCCTTAATAATCACAGCAGGCAAATGAAACTCTTAAATCAGGCTAACATCTGCCTGGAAACTGGATACCGACTCTTATATCCCGAGTTAACGAGACCGCTGAGCTCAGCAGAGATGGTTTCACACAGCCAAGGGCCATGAGCAGTCCAGCGTTCGTCTTCTCTACTCCAGTCAGCCTGTGTGTGCCGTCCTAGTCTTGAAAGGTCTTGCAGAGCTGTGACACTTGTTCATGGGAACCCGATCGTCCAGGCTCATGCAGGTTTGGATTCAGCAGATGGAGTCATAGGAAGTTCTACTGAATTCTGAGATCCCATTGGTCGGGCGTCAGCTTTTGAAGATAGCATTCCACTGGACTGTTTTAATCCCTTTCAAGATTGAAACGTGATACTAGGACAGATTGAGCAAGTTTAAGTTCCTCACATCAAAAAGTGTCCCTGGTGGTTAATTGTCTCTGTTGAGCCTTTACAGATGGAAGATCAGACTGCAGAAATATCTGCACTGGGCCAAACAACAGATTTGTTTTAAAATTCTTCATCTGCACCTCACTTTGGCACAATGTAAGCAGAGAAACTTTTTTTCAAAGGGAATATTCTCTGTACTTATCCCAAGAGATGCGAAAAGATTGATTGAGATTAATATATGTCACAAAATCAAACCAGGCAAACCCCACTGAAAGGTAGTTATATGATTCACAGAATATTTGTAAAGGAGTAAAGTCATAATAAAAGTTTAATTCTGAGAACAAGGAAGTTCTGATCATCCAAAATGCTGTATCTTCAACACAGTCCTACATTTAGCATAGCTTGTAGACTCTGGACAAATTAAATCTGTATTATCAGCATATGAATAAAAGCCAGTATTATAATTTCAAATGACATAGGTCTTATTTACTTGCTGGCTGCTTATCAAACAGGGCCAGGTGGTAAACAGAACAAACTTATAAAATAATTTTAAGTTTATGACTTGATAAACAGAAAGTAACAGTAGGAGGAAGAGTAGGGAAGTGCTCACATTAAGGACACTTTGTCAGAGATACAGAGGCAGTGCCAACTCCATTACAGTCTTAGAGAGAGAAGTCATACAAGTCAGAGTAGGCAAACCATCTCAAACTGCCTGTCAGCAAATTCATACATGTCCATCTCATCACTGCATCAAAGTTTCAAGCAAGCACCACCTACACACTCCCTTCATAATGCACTACTGGCCAATATCTGAGGTCTAACACTGCCTCTCTGATAAAGTGTAATGGATACTGTCAAAAACTGAAGTGAAGTCCAACAGAACTTAAAGAGAATGTCCACAGTGGAGATGTGGGACACTGACCAGCCAGCACTCATTCTGTTCTCAGATACTTTCAGAAATATAATTTTCTACTTCAAAACCATGTAATCAGTGGAGGTCTAGCTAGTAACAGGACACACAGAGAGAAAACACACACACACACACACACACACACAAACACACACACGCACGCGCGCACACACAGCAGAGTGGTTGGGTAACACCTTTGACTAGATTGACAATAGCATGGTCCAGATGTGGTTTCTTAAGGAAATGCTTAACAATGGTGAGTTTGCCGACAACGGCCTTATCCATATCATAAACACACACACACACACACACACACACACACACACACACTCACTAACAGGACAGGACACAATTGTCTTCATGTACATAATTTTTCACTGATGACAGGTAATGTAAATTTTTATCTTGCTTTGAAGCCAAGTAGAAACTTTCTGCTCAGTGAACTCTAAGCTGGTCATTTACACTGATTGGTGGTTTCAATTAGAAAGCAAAGGTCCCTTAAGACCAGATATCAGACTGAACTGTAGAAGTGTTAGTGTTGTTAATGTGTTTGTGCTTAGGGTGGGGGGCCCTATTATGGTGCTACGCTGACTTTCCTGTGGATACGGGTCTAAACCACCATGCACCAGTTCAACAAGTCTTCACTCAAGTCGCCTTGTGTAACTGGAGAAGTTAAAGTAAAGGGCAGTGCCAGTTTTTGACTTTTTGTCAAGCAGAAATCACTTGTTAGATCACTGAAACGTTGCCACTGATGATATTTTGTCAGACAGACTCTGACATGCAAAATGTTACTCTTTCTTCACTAAACTACAGTACACTTTATTTTACTCAAATCAATTATCCCAGACTTTATAGCAATTCAACAAGTAGTCAGCAAATCATCAATTGTAATTTGCATTCCTCATACCATTAATTACCGGTACTTCCTTAAGTTGCTAAATGTTTAAAAACAAAACACTAAAGGATAATTTATTTTCCTGCACTGGTACTAGAATGGCAATTTTATTCCTATGGATCAGTTTTACAAGTACAAATTTTAAAGATTCTTAAATGATATTGTCCTGTCTGTGCTTCCACGTGTGATATTGTCCTGTCTGTGCTTCCACGTGTGATATTGTCCTGTCTGTGCTTCCACGTGTGATATTGTCCTGTCTGTGCTTCCACGTGTGGTATTGTCCTGTATGTGCTTCCACGTGTGGTATTGTCCTGTCTGTGCTTCCACGTGTGATATTGTCCTGTCTGTGCTTCCACGTGTGGTATTGTCCTGTCTGTGCTTCCACGTGTGATATTGTCCTGTCTGTGCTTCCACGTGTGGTATTGTCCTGTCTGTGCTTCCACGTGTGATATTGTCCTGTCTGTGCTTCCACGTGTGATATTGTCCTGTCTGTGCTTCCACGTGTGGTATTGTCCTGTCTGTGCTTCCACGTGTGATATTGTCCTGTCTGTGCTTCCACGTGTGATATTGTCCTGTCTGTGCTTCCACGTGTGATATTGTCCTGTCTGTGCTTCCACGTGTGGTATTGTCCTGTATGTGCTTCCACGTGTGGTATTGTCCTGTCTGTGCTTCCACGTGTGATATTGTCCTGTCTGTGCTTCCACGTGTGGTATTGTCCTGTCTGTGCTTCCACGTGTGATATTGTCCTGTCTGTGCTTCCACGTGTGGTATTGTCCTGTCTGTGCTTCCACGTGTGGTATTGTCCTGTCTGTGCTTCCACGTGTGATATTGTCCTGTCTGTGCTTCCACGTGTGGTATTGTCCTGTCTGTGCTTCCACGTGTGATATTGTCCTGTCTGTGCTTCCACGTGTGGTATTGTCCTGTCTGTGCTTCCACGTGTGATATTGTCCTGTCTGTGCTTCCACGTGTGATATTGTCCTGTCTGTGCTTCCACGTGTGATATTGTCCTGTCTGTGCTTCCACGTGTGGTATTGTCCTGTCTGTGCTTCCACGTGTGATATTGTCCTGTCTGTGCTTCCACGTGTGATATTGTCCTGTCTGTGCTTCCACGTGTGGTATTGTCCTGTCTGTGCTTCCACGTGTGATATTGTCCTGTCTGTGCTTCCACGTGTGGTATTGTCCTGTCTGTGCTTCCACGTGTGGTATTGTCCTGTCTGTGCTTCCACGTGTGGTATTGTCCTGTCTGTGCTTCCACGTGTGGTATTGTCCTGTCTGTGCTTCCACGTGTGATATTGTCCTGTCTGTGCTTCCACGTGTGATATTGTCCTGTCTGTGCTTCCACGTGTGGTATTGTCCTGTCTGTGCTTCCACGTGTGATATTGTCCTGTCTGTGCTTCCACGTGTGGTATTGTCCTGTCTGTGCTTCCACGTGTGGTATTGTCCTGTCTGTGCTTCCATGTGTGATATTGTCCTGTCTGTGCTTCCACGTGTGATATTGTCCTGTCTGTGCTTCCACGTGTGGTATTGTCCTGTCTGTGCTTCCACGTGTGATATTGTCCTGTCTGTGCTTCCACGTGTGGTATTGTCCTGTCTGTGCTTCCACGTGTGATATTGTCCTGTCTGTGCTTCCACGTGTGATATTGTCCTGTATGTGCTTCCACGTGTGGTATTGTCCTGTCTGTGCTTCCACGTGTGATATTGTCCTGTCTGTGCTTCCACGTGTGATATTGTCCTGTCTGTGCTTCCACGTGTGGTATTGTCCTGTCTGTGCTTCCACGTGTGATATTGTCCTGTCTGTGCTTCCACGTGTGGACCAAGACTTCTGAGAGCTCTAGACATATTATACATGGAGGAGGAGAATTGGATTTCCTGGGTTCTCTTGCATTTTAAGGAAAATCCATGCTGTGATATTGGCAAAGAAAAGAGACACAAAGACACTGGTAACCCCTCCCCAAAAGGACATATCATAACATTTTTTACATGTTTACAATGGATGCATATATTCGATGCAGTTACCATCCATACATGTTCATGTTGACACATCCAATGAAGAAATGAACACAGTAAAGGTCAAAGTAACAACTGAATAACCGACGTCTAAGTTTGTCTGTAGGAATATGCTAAACATATTGAGGAAAATCTGTTGTGGTGTTCATGTTTTATTGCATGTTTAATGATGTACATTTCTATTTTTTCAGTAAATATTCTTAACGTTTGATCTTATGTTCCTCAATCATCCATGCTATGTAACTAAAGTGATGGAATCAAGTAGCAAGTTTGTTTATTTAGCCATTATCTGCTGTAGACTGTGAGATTTGGCCAAATCTCTCTGTTAAAGCTGTGTTGACTTTGTCAGTGTGCCAAACGCAATATGAGGAGAGCTATAAATACTGGCCAAAATCAAGAGGAACATGGAGTTGTTGGGGGTAAATCCGTCATCCAGAAGCTTCTATGGGAGAACACAAAGTCTCAACAGATGAAGCCAGTGGTGAGTAGACCCAACCCCAGCTGTGACCTCACATATCCCAGCAGCCCACAGGTTCCCGCCAAGTCCAACATGGACGGACTTGAAAAACCCTGATATCTACAGAGCCACAAAGACTAAAGAAAATATTGATATGATGAAACTTATATTCCCATTGGGTTGATATGCTTGGTGTGGGAAAATTGGCTTCCTGGAGATATTTGTGGTGCCATGGTGTACAGTGGTGATGGTATTCCCTGTGGAGCGGGGAGGGGAGGCGTGCCACTCTGCCTGCTAGCCTAAAGCCCACTCGGTTTAAATGAAAATTAATTTGGTGTCCAACTATTTGAATGATTCTCTAATATTGAACCAGTGAGGTCATACATACGAATGAGGCATCGAAGGTCCAGTGAGAGAAGTCAAAGACATTCACAGTTATGTATGTCTGTATAGAATCACCATAGAAACGACCTCATAAAAACGTTGGTGTCAGAGCAAGTGTCCGTTTGCCAGCCCATCTTCATGTGAGGGGGCTTTGTGTAAATGGGAGCCTAAAAGTCTTTTCTGCCCCCTCACTCTCACACACACACACACACACACACACACACACACACACACACTCACACACACTCACATCCCCCACCCTTACACTTAACACACAATAGCGTCTTCTCATTCACACAGACAACTTCAGAACAATAAGCCGGGGTCCAGAGTGGAAAGAGTGACACTGTTCCTATTTCCTTCCTTAGGGTTTTGAGCATGAGGAAGGGTCTTTCCACCAGAGAAAGAAAAGCAAGATAACAAACATCCACAAAGCTACATTAATCACTCCAGACAGCTGATCCACGGAGGAGATGCCCGCGTGAAGGACAGTGGACAAGGCAGGAGAGCCTGGTTGACGCTGTTTGACGTGAAGACACATGTATGTGTGAGAGAGAGACATGACCAAGATTCCAAAATATGATCTTAAAACAATGGCACACATTGTGAATGGGAATAAAGAAGTGCAATACAGGAGTCAGGAGATGGTGGTCATGGTCTGCTGGGGTAGAAGATCTAGCAGAGGAAGTGTTCAGTGTGATGGTGTAGTGGAGTAAGTGATGGTGTAGTGGTGTAAGTGTTGAGTGTGATGGTGTAGTGGAGTAAGTGTTTGGTGTGATGGTGTAGTGGAGTAAGTGTTCAGTGTGATGGTGTAGTGGCTTAAGTGTTCAGTGTGATGGTGTAGTGGAGTAAAGGTTCAGTGTGATAGTGTAGTGGAGTAAACGTTCAGTGTGATGGTGTAGTGGAGTAAGTGATGGTGTAGTGGAGTAAGTGTTCAGTGTGATGGTGTAGTGGCTTAAGTGTTCAGTGTGATGGTGTAGTGGAGTAAACGTTCAGTGTGATGGTGTAGTGGAGTGTTCAGTGTGATGGTGTAGTGGAGTATGTGTTCAGTGTGATGGTGTAGTGGTGTAAGTGTTCAGTGTGATGGTGTAGTGGAGTAAACATTTAGTGTGATGGTGTAGTGGAGTATGTGTTCAGTGTGATGGTGTAGTGGAGTAAGTGTTTGGTGTGATGGTGTAGTGGTGTAAGTGTTCAGTGTGATGGTGTAGTGGAGTAAAGGTTCAGTGTGATAGTGTAGTGGAGTAAACGTTCAGTGTGATGGTGTAGTGGAGTAAGTGATGGTGTAGTGGAGTAAGTGTTCAGTGTGATGGTGTAGTGGCTTAAGTGTTCAGTGTGATGGTGTAGTGGAGTAAACGTTCAGTGTGATGGTGTAGTGGAGTGTTCAGTGTGATGGTGTAGTGGAGTATGTGTTCAGTGTGATGGTGTAGTGGTGTAAGTGTTCAGTGTGATGGTGTAGTGGAGTAAACATTTAGTGTGATGGTGTAGTGGAGTATGTGTTCAGTGTGATGGTGTAGTGGAGTAAGTGTTTGGTGTGATGGTGTAGTGGTGTAAGTGTTCAGTGTGATGGTGTAGTGGAGTATGTGTTCAGTGTGATGGTGTAGTGGAGTATGTGTTCAGTGTGATGGTGTAGTGGTGTAAGTGTTCAGTGTGATGGTGTAGTGGAGTATGTGTTCAGTGTGATGGTGTAGTGGAGTGTTCAGTGTGATGGTGTAGTGGAGTGTTCAGTGTGATGGCGTAGTGGAGTAAATGTTATGTGTTAAGGTGAGACAGCGGTACTATTGATGCTTTTATAGTGCTGTTCTTTCATTCTTAAACCACCTGAGAAGAATCTCAGACCAGCTCTGTGTAGCCAGTGAAGAGAACACAAATGAGCTATCATTTAGGATTCGTCACGTCTTACGTGACTGCCGTAAAATCATATAAAATCAGTATGTGCTCAGGTCTGTCTGTATTTCTCCGTTGTATCAATATGTATTAATTTCTGTCTGTTTCTCTGTATCAATGTTTTCACGTCTGTATCAGTTAAATCAGTCTTTCTGCACGTCTGTCTGCATGTGTCGGAAAAAAAACAGGATGTATCTGTGTATGTGTGTCTGTAAAATCATTATGTATTTATACAGGGATTCTGCATTGATGTCCTTAGCAAACACACACACAGATGGAGAGGGAGGCTATTTGTCATGTCCATGTTTTTATATCTTTGAGCTCAATACCCATGTCTGCCTCAGAGGCCATCTGTTAGTTCATGTGTCTCTGCACCAAGGTATCAAAGAAAACGTGAGATGGTTATTCCAAAGATCACAGTGACGTTATGCGCCTGGTGGTTGTGGTCCGGTTCGGGTTTTGTGTCTTGCTGGTTACCTCGTTTCCAGGTCCACCTCAACCTTGATTGAGCTGCTGTGTCATATAAACGGAAGTTCTTCAGAACATGACAAATACACTCATTTGGCAGAGCGTGGTTACGAGTGGCTTCGGTCTCCTGTGAGTCACGTGTGCATGTGTGTGAGTCACGTGTGCATGTTCTGGGCTTGGTGGTTGTTTATCTGGTAATTTTGTTTGTATGTACACTCTTAGTGGTAACATGTTCCATGTTGTTTCTTGTGAGTCCTGGTAGTGTGCTATTTCATAGTTTAGTTAATTCTTTTTGGCGTCTGTTCTGTTCAGTATGTATGTACTGGACCACTCCTGGAGTTCTCACCAACTGTTTCTTTGTGCTTGTGAAACTGTCTCATACACCTGTTTCTCTCTAACATTTCACTTTCTGCTCTTGCTCTTATGGTCTCATTACCCTGTTGGGGTCATAACAGTAAGAATTAGGAAGTGTGATCAAAATATATATACCTGTTATGCTCTCATCAGATCTGACATCCCACAGAAATAACAAAGGTGAAACCATAAAAATAAAAATTCTCTCTGGGTATGAAAAGTGCTATAAAAATAAACTCACCTTGTACACATCATAGATCCATGATTTAGTGTTACAATTGATCTGTTCTGACCATTCACTGGTTCAGAGATCTAGTCCTACAGTTCACTGGTTCATAGATCTAGTCCGACAGCGTTGAGATATGAGTGCAGTTTTTGGGGGTCTTGCTCTTATTTTATCCTGCAGCAGCAGTCTGGAAATATCCTGCTGTGTATCGGGACGTTTATCATGTATTTGATCCTCAGTCTGATAAGAATGAAACATACATCTGGGCAGTTTTGATCCTGAAGAGAAGTAAAGGAAATGTCTGAAATAAATCAAATCAAATATATTTGTATAGTGCTTTTCACAACATATGTTGTCATAAATAGAGGACAACACTGAACATTATCCAAAGTATGAACATGAGGGAGAATCATCAGATAATAAGGACGCTGCTGAAATTATTTTCCAGTCAACACAGTAATTTAGTGTGCAGATACTCCACTGTGAAACACAGTGCTGTCTTCTGTTTACAGTGTTTCCTCCTCTTGCAACCTTAATTTGGATTAAACACTTGCACTCTTGTCAACAAATTCAGTTTATTAGTTCATGTTTATGCTGATACAGACGCGGGCTGGTTGTAGTCTAGAGTTTAAAGCCCTGGCAATACAACAACAGCTTTTTCAGTTTGACATCTTGTAGACTACAAGCACGTGGCCACACAGGTGAGCAAACATGCGGTCTTACAAGCTGTCGACAGCACCCTGTATCAGTTGGGTGGGGGCAGCAGGGACTGAGGGGGGGGGGGGGGGGTGTAACGCCGGACACAGGAGGCTTCATCTGTCAGCTGGCACATCACCTACTGTTACATAAGGTTAGGAGATCTCACAACAACCCCCCGATTACAACGTCTATAACGATGAAGATTATAAACTAAAATAGTTCAAAAGAATTTAACTTCATTTTCTTATTCCCTATATAATTTAATTAACTCTTCTGTTGTGTTTCCTTTGGTTAACATTCAATGTTCCAAATCACTTTTGATCAGGATATGTTTTTTCAATTATGAATACACAATGATGCAAGTATTCTCACCTAATGTTGTATTAGACCTTTTTACCAACCTTCAGCTCTTGTTGAACTTGTATGCAAGTCAAACCACTCAATTCTTAGGGAAAAAACATTAGATACATCATATTTTCACTATAACAAATCACAAGACAAACCCTATTGTATTATTTGTCACAGAGTACTTTACTGAAATGTTTATCAAAGTCACTTTTTTGAATCCTGTTAAATTTTCTGTGCTACAAAATAACATATGTGTTTCTGGACATAAGTGAGCAGTATGATTTATTTATTTGAAACAAAAGCCTAAATGTAAAGCAGGGAAATGTAACTATACTAGACAAGCCATACACTGTATTAACACATTTACAATGATCTATTGTAGCTCTGAAAAGTGACACAGTGTCACCCTTAGTTTTGTACTCTCATGACGATGTTGGGTACTATACTGAGGTTGTTGCATGTTCTTTGAATCTTGGCTTTTTTATCTAATGGGGCAAAAGGTTGGATCGTGTTTCTCTTGACTCTTCACTGGTTGGGTGAATGTTGCTGGTGTTGCTTGCATTACTCACCAGTACAGCAGAGCATGGCGTTCCTGGAAGGTGTCTGCTCCCTTGAATGAGGGGCTCAACTATGCAAGTTCTTCGAGGAACCTTCAAGGTCTTCTCTTGTAGTCTTTTTGTGCCCCTTACAGTCTGGACTGATCTCACTCCAAGCCACAAATGCACTGTAGAGCGACACATCAATGATGTTGGGAAGATAACACCATGGGCCAACGTAGCATCAGTCTATTGCAGGAGTATATGCTAGCTAACCTGCACAAGTGCAATGCTGTACACACCAAAATCAACACGCATTGGCTTCAATATTCACCCTGTCTGTCTCCTTCCAGGTAGCTCCTGTTGTGATTTTGGGTTTTTGCTTAGCACTAGCATTAGCAACAATATATTTTGCTTACCATTAACATAATATAGTAATTAAATATAACTACTGGATTAGATGTGTTTAAGCTGTGAACCCTAAGAAGGGCCTTGGGAAATCATGATGTGTAAGGAGTTTCAAAGGGAAGATGACCCGGTCAACGGGAAGTTGAGGACCAGTGTTAGACTGATAATGGAGAAGTACAACATACCGGTGTATGACAGCATCCCTTTAGAACAGATATTCTAATATGTTGAAACAAATGGAAAAGTCATGTCTGCTTGAACAGCAAAATCATGTTTGCTCGAATAACAACACCATGTAAGGTATAGAAGAAGATCTAAGTGTTTGGGGGCGGAGAAATCGTATATAAAGACGGCATGTACAAACACTTGTTGGGTCTCTCTGATGTAAATGTTAGGATGTGGGAGATCCCCAGAGATATCTCTGTTTTAATAAAGGCCTTTTTGATATTGCTATATTTTGGTATGTTGTTCCTGCTATCTCTTTCCCATCAAACAAACACGCTGGGCTAAAGTGGTAGGTAGAAGTTTAAAGCCCTCAACACTCCATAAACTCTCGTCCCGTCCAGGTCTGTCATGTTCAGTGATTACAATGGAGTTTGTGAGGAAAAAGTTGAAACAGGACTTGATGTCATCCACTTGGGACATGGCATATCGCGTTGCCGCTGGGTCACCCTGGTAACACTGCATTTACAACCTCTTTTCTCAGGTCAGGATGGCATCCAGGAAAAATGCCCATTTTTGGACCCAAAAGGAGACCACACCTTCAGCTGGGTGTTCTTCCTCGTCAGTGTCATTGTCTTCCTCCTCTGGGTTTTTCTGTTTCATCTTCATCCTCTGACACTTGCCCCTCTAAATCCTCCTCACTGTCATCCCGGCTTCTCTCCTCTCAATCACTCTCATGGTCAAATATGAGGGTCTGAGCTTCAGTTGAAGTGCATCTGTTGGCCATTGTGCTGCCAAACACTGAAGTGAAGAAATGCCCCAGAAAGGTTCTTTATTCCAGAGCTGTGAGAAAATAGATTTTTTTTTCTTTTTCAACTGGTGTGGTTGATGAAATTTATATTGTCAACAGGTTCATGTGGGAGTTGCCATGGAAGCTTAAAAAGGAGCATACTGTGTGTGTGTGTGTGTGTGTGTGTGTGTGTGTGTGTGTGTGTGTGTGTGTGTGTGTGTGTGTGTGTGTGTGTGTGTGTGTGTGTGTGTGTGTGTGTTTCAATGGCCGGACATTTTTGTCTGGGAACAAAATGGGTTGTTTCATAAACCTCAATTGTTTTATAAAAATATTTCCGATACATTTTATTTGTTTATATACCATGTATGAAACCTCATGACAAAAGGTGGAAAATTACAACACTTCTTAGAAAGGAAAATTGTAAATCGGTCAAATCTCAGGAGGGTTAACTGAAATAAACCGTAAATGGTCAATAATGCTCGATTCATCTCTAAATCTTCAAAGTTTGAGGCTAATGGGTAGAACATTACATAAGGGGTTTAACAACCTGGTTTATTTTGCTGTTTTGTTCCTTATTACAGTATGCAAAAACATACTAATCGAAGACAAGAAGATTAATTGCACAAAACACAAAGCCACTTTTAATCATTTATGCCACAAAGCGTTAAGATCTATTTATCCTGTTTATTTCTGTACATATTTATCTCTTTCCAACAGAAAAGGATCTTGCAGGTCAGCACAGCGCGACTCTTTCTGGCGGAATCTCCGCGGGCTCCGTCCTGCACATCCTCGCGCGCCCCTTTATTGCGCTATGCAAATGTGGCCGTGATCTCGCGGCGCGTCGTAGAGCGCGCAGGTTCCGCCCGCGCGCCGCTCTCGCGCACCGAGCGACAACTTGGCGCTCGCGACGGCAGCAGGAGCGCGATGGCTCAGCGGAAGGTTCCCCTCGCGCTCGCGGGACTTTGCGTCCTCGTTTTGCAAGGTGAGTGAGACAAACCACGGCGGTTTGGAGCTCGTATGAGCAAACTGGGTTATCAGATTTAGAATTACAGCAGTTTTATTATTATTTTGCTGTTCTGCGGAGATGAAATTGCGCTGCTGTTTGTGAAAGATGCTCTGGGTTCTCTGTTGTTCTTCTATGAACTTATATATTTAGTTTAGTTCATATATATTTAGTTCATTCTGATGTTATTCTCGAGGCATCCGATTTCTGAAAGCTGTCCAAAATATACTTTTGAATATCGCTTTGGTATGCAATTAAACCTTAATAAAAAAAAACCGCCATGCGTCATCTTAAAAACTTCCATTTGTAGTAAATCTGTGAATATTTTTTGGTTCCGCTTTCTGTATGAATGCTCTTTCCAGAAGTTTTAACATGAGGTCGTAGCATCCACGCTGGGTGATGAAGCTAGTGTTACTGTCACATATATTCATGTGTATGTTAAACTGGGAGGCAGATGACACTATTAAAACCTACGAATATGTAATGAGAAAACATTCATTTACCTAATCTACATGATGTCAATTAATTTTGGGATTTTGTGTCAGACATAAAATGTAAAATAATGTTAAAATGTTAAATTACCTGAGTGGGTTAAACAGTCTGTGTGTGTGTGTGTGTGTGTGTGTGTGTGTGTGTGTGTGTGTGTGTGAGTGAGAGAGAGAGAGAGAGAGAGAGAGAGAGAGAGAGAGAGAGAGAGAGTGCTTCTGGAACACATCGATATAGCTAATGTAAATAGAGTGCTGTTTGGGACGGTCTTTATACAACTGTGGGCACAGAAGGAATTAACTTATAAATCTAAAACAACATGTAGATTTATTGGAAAATTATTATACTTGGGGTGTGGGTGTGGGTATGGATGTGGGTGTGGGTATGGGCGTGGGTGTGGGTATGGGTGTGGGTGTGTGTGGATCTGGGAGGATGGGGCGTGTGTGTTTGTGGGTAGATGGGTGTGTGTGCATGTGTGTGAGTAGATGGGTGGGTGGGTGTGTGTGTGTGTGTGTGTGTGTGTGGGTAGATGTGTGTGTGGGGGGGGGGGGTGTCGGTGGGTGTGTATGTGCATGTGTACAAGCAGTTAAATGGACCTTTGATTATGTTTAATTTTATAAAACCACAATCAAGTGGGTGAAAAATATTGATATTCTGTGTCATTGCTAATTATTCATGGTGTAATTGTCTCATCTTTGTCGAGCAATCAGTTGAGCCCTTTGGTTTTGCTGGGAAGGATGTTTGAGGATCTTTCTCCTCACCACCATCATCGTGTTTATTTGGCGTTTCCCGCCTGTCCGTCTTCTCTAACTTCCTTAGTGGGCCAGTGGAGCGGGGCGGTTTGTTCTGGCCTCTGCAGGCTAAGTGTTTCTCCTCATTGTGCCAACCTCCTGTTTAACTCATGTCCTCTGACCTCACTCTTCTCTCAGGGCAGCCTTTGTTCAGCTGCGTTCATGCCCTCTTCTTCAGCCTTCCGCTATACTCCCAGTATACTCCCAGTATACTCCCTGTATAAGTAAACTTGCGGTGGAGACTTCCCTTCATTCTGAGCAGGTGTGGTTTTTGGGTTAGATGGACTACATGGTGCCCTAACATGGATAGTGTATCTTTCCCCCTTTTCTTTCTTTTCAAGAACACACAGTGAGACATGGGGCATCTTATGGGAAGCTATGACCTCTGCAGGCAGTCCCGTTTGTATGGGGCACTTGTTACAAGATGTTGGCAAGTCATAACTAAGCAGACCATGTGCTGAGCTCTGAATCTCTCCACAAATGGAACGAATTCAAAGTTATACATGTGACGGAGGTTAGGTCATTACTCTCCTGCTCATTGCTGTCTGGCCCACCAATAACTGGCAGCACATTTCAGAGCCAGGAATCTTCAGTGCTTACCTTGTTTGGCTTGATTAAGAACCGGATATATTTTTAGGCAATACCAAAGTTACCAGAGTTCTTTGGGCATTTGAGCACCAGTGTAACCTGTGATTTGCATACAGGTTCTTTTCATCTTTCCTGTCTGACGTCTGTTCCACCATGACGGCCCTCAGGGAGGTCGGGGGTGTGCTGTAGGAACCATGGTTATGGTTATGTGGACAACAGTCAATAACGGACGCCTTCTTCTCCTGACTCATCACACAAGCAATGCCGAAGGGCATCGGCAATTTCTGCGCTAAAAAATGTATAAAGCGTTTTTTTTTTTTTTTTTTTTACTGACGCCATCTAATTATGGGTTAAAGGCCAGTCTGATTCTCTTGAGCAGCAGGACTTCTGATATGGAGTGTCCTTCCCCGTGTTACAAAGCTCCCTGACAAAGTCTCTAGAGTTACAATAAATGGCTCTGTGTCTAATATTTACCATTCAGAGATAAGACATTGAAGAACTTGCCAGTGTACCATCAGAACGCTGCTTTAAACAGAAGCCATTCAAGTCTTCTCTCCCGAATGCCACGTTCTTACTGAATGGTCTACGATATGCCAAAATGAGAATAATTGGTGTATAGTAAAAGGCTCAGATTAGTGGCAACACTTCATTCTGTTTATCTTCATCATGTCCATTGTTTGGACTGAAACTTGGGCATTCATTCAGAGTTTTTAAATATCAATTCAGTTAATCATACTACTATGCCATGTTTGGCCACCTCAGGATAGCATATGCAGCAAATTGAAAACAAACCAATATTTGCATGCATATTTGCATAATATTACATATTTGCATCAATGACTGAGGGTGGGTTAGGGTTAGGGCTAGGGTTAGGGTTAGGGCTAGGGTTAGGGTTAGGGTCTACAGTGCATGATTCCTCTGCTGAGCTGGGAATTTGGCCTGACTGAGAGCTAGCGGCAGTATGGACTGCATTTAGGACGGGCTCGGATCGGTTTCCATATATCCCTCTGCGGCTGGGAAAATAAATGTCCCATGTACACAATGCCCACATCTGCACTGTGTTTCTTTTCTATCCACATCCAACCTCTTAATATGTCCATGTGACAGAAAAAAAGAGACATTTGCCTGCTTTTGATATTGTCTGTAGACTGCTGCTATATAAATACGTGTCTGGATAATTCATAGTTGTTAGCACTAGCCTGACAGTATCCAGGTCACATGTGGAGTGGGAGGAGTCTGGACATGTGTCTTATTCAAGCGTCATGTGATGTGCAGCATTATGGTTGGGGATGTAAGGGCAGTTTTGATGGCTGTGTTCGAAATAGACTACTACATACTGGATACTGCATACTGGACTCAGTATATACTGGATACTGCATACTGGTCCTCGTAGTAGTATGCAGTACAGTTTCCAGTATGCGACAAAAGCAAAGCACACTACGGGGTCACGTGAACGTAGCGTTGCATGATGGGATGCAGTACACCACGAAGATAGCTCTGTTCGCGTACTGGAATATTTTGCGGAAGTAGTAGGTCATCCGGGTATGTTTCACGTACTGGAAATTTTCATTTTGGTCACATACTGCATACGACATACTGATTTGGGGCTCGATCAGTACGCCAGTAGTATGTAGTAGGCTATTTCGAACACAGCCGATTTTTACACCTCCTGAAGATGCATCCTGGGAATGTGGGCGTGGCTTAACTCTGTCCTCCCACCTCACAGTCAACTTTGAAAAATGCTTCAGGAAAAATGCTTCAAAAACCACTGCTGGGCAAGATTTGCAAAAATTACAAGTCTTGTCCTCTTGTCTGTTTCATCATTTGTGAAATTACACATATATGGTGTCTATTTATGGATATATGGATTATAATTTTTTTCTGGAAGGAGAAGTGCGAGGATATTGGACATTTTGTAACACCAGCTAAATTAAGCACAGCCATTTACCACTGAGGTGCTGAGTAAGTAAGTGTACATGGTTATGAGATATGACTGGCTCAGTCGTCTCTCTGTAAACTGTACCGAATGCGGTAATGTACAGTTGAGAACTTTTCAACGTTGAGTTCTCTAATGTAAGCAAATAGTTTTGAGGGAAAATGAAGGGTCTCTTTCCAACAACAGTTGTCACTGTGAGGTGGGACGCTTATCCAGAACTGGAATTTTGTCTGCTGTTAGTTTAAGGTGAAAACAGTGGTCATGAGCCTGGTCCAGGGTGTTGGTCTGGATTCATTACTACTGGCTGTTAGGGCTTGAACTTCTATCAACCACTTTAGGCTAGCGTGTTTGATTGATGCAAAAGGAGATAGCAGGAACAACAGACCAAAATTATTGCAATACCAAAAAGGTCTTTATTAAAACAGAGATATATCTGGGGATCTCACACATTCTAAACATTTACATCAGAGAGATCCCAAGTTTATTGGTAACAAGCAGGTTTATATACTACTGCTCCACCCCTACAGTCCAATTGCATCCCATACATAGAGTTCTCATCCTACATGCATGACTTTGCGTTATTTATTTCATGTTCACTGTGTCCCAAACTGATAGGGTGTCATTACAGGCAGTTGGTGCCAGTTACCTTCTGTGGAGCTTATCAGTATAGAACATATTCTACAGACACTTCACAAGAGTCTTCACTTGCCTTAGACCAAAGTATTTTCTGATGCAACAATAGTCTGTATGGCCCTTCTCAAAATATATAGCTTAAAACATTTAAGGAAGCAATTATTTATCTAATTAGCAACTATATATCAAATTTTAATATCACATTTACTGATGAGCAAAATATACTTTTGCTAATGTTATTGCTAAGCAAAAACTCATGTTCACAACATGGCCTACATCTTCCCGTCCTCAGAGGGCCCGTGTGGTACTGCAAACAGCCGACACGGCCTTGGCTGAAAGGACGCTTCAGGACGTGAACATGGTGGCCCATCAGATTGCTGGTGTCTTGGTGGTCTGTTGGATTGCTGGTGACGTGATGGCCGTTGGATTGCTGGTGTCCCTGTTAGAAGAGTGTTTGGAGCGTAGTCCAAACGCAGGGAAGCAGCGGTATTGTCTCAACCTCCGGTGCTCTCGCTCTGCTCTTCTCTAAGCACCGTTGGACAAGAGACACCTGGAGACTCGTGAGTCTCTCCAGCGTTTCTTCTGATCTTCAGCAGCAGCCAGTGAGCAGCTGTCCACACCCGGTGTCCCCCCTCTCACGGAGGCCATTTGGGCTGGGCTCAACTTTCAAGCAGCGAGTTTCACCCCTTCCTGTCCCTCGTAGTCGTGGAGCACGCAGGAACGTCGTCACCCTCCTCTTGACTTTGTGCCTCTCGTCTTCGGCTTGTTTGAGTGCTTTCCCGGGATTATCGTATTATTTTAAGTCAGAGTTGAGCGACCTCGTGAGCCTTTTTCTTACAGCGCTAAGTGATGTAACGCAACAGAAATCAATACACTCAGATTTTTCAAGCACTTATCTGACCAGAATCCACATCCCGAAAGAACAGTGATCTTTGCTGCCCTGGGCCACAGCTTAAAACTGCATTTAGGGATTGAACAGTAATTTGTTATTGTTGCACTCATATATTTATTGTGCAAAGCTGAGGTGTTCATGGGCTGTAGTACAAAAACAAAACAAATAAAGAAAAAAAAAACACTGCAACTACCATTTAAATCTTACCAGTAAGCCATAAACAAGTGTTGCCTTGCAGTAAAATAAAAACAAACTTCAGTTTGGTGCAAGCTGCTCACTCATGAACGTCTGACCCACTTAAAGTACTACAGAAGAGGCTCTGTGTTTGGGGCCGGCAGCAAGGCCCGGCGGTAGTCACCTGGCCCGAGAGGCATGTTTGTTTTGACTAGGGCTGTAGATCCAGGACACTTTCTGAACACTTGATAGAAGTGCCGTCCTGTTTCAAGATCACTGAGGTTAATTCCAGCAAGATGTTCCACACCAGCATAACTGAAAGGTATATAATTAGATCCCAGCTGTGCCATATGCCTTTTATGGCCTGGGTTTTTGTGAATGCAGTAGGCCATGATAACTCGGAACCTAATGTAGCCCTAACAAAAGTGTCATGATGACCTCAGAGCTCCTGGTCAGTAGACCAGGCGTCTGTTCACTTGTTTCTTTATCAGAGGTATAATAGTGTAATGACACGAAACAGAAAACAGTAAATCAACCCCACTGGCTTTTAAAAAAACTTTGATAACAATCGCTGAACAGAAGCTTCAGTCCCTGTATTACAAGAAGGGCTGGAAAACCTAAGGACAAACCTAGATGGATGAATGGATGGATGGATGAAAAGATAGATAGATAGATAGATAGATAGATAGATAGATAGATAGATAGATAGATAGATAGATAGATAGATAGATAGATAGATAGATAGATAGATAGATAGATAGATAGATAGATAGATAGAAACTTTGAGACTTCTACCTTCTTTTCTTTTTAAATTTTAAGGATGGTGTCAGAAGGATTGCAAAAAACTGAGCATTCAGTAAAAAAATGTGCCTACATCATACTGGTAAATTACATCATACTGGTAAATTACCTCATACTGGTAAATTAACTCCCACCAGTAAAGTAGCCTGTGGTTCACTGATGCACTGCAACCCTGAATTTGGATGAATGAGTGAATGAATGAATGGTAAAGCCATCTTAAGCCCTTATACACACATTACGCAGAGCTTACGCAGAGTTTCCTTTGTATTGTGAGTGATTCCCTGAGCTTCCTCTTCTTTCACAAGTGAAGAGGAAACTGCCAAAGTCGTGACGTTCTGGCCGTGGTCTCCATTGTCTTCAGCCATGACGTTTTCCAGGTGTAGGCTGGAAAAAACGCACACTATGTTGGCCTTCCAGCAGGCCCGACCCAAGCCTGGGTCCACACTCAGGAACGCTCCAGGGGTGTCGTCACTTCTGTTCAGTGGCAGAACGCTAGAATACAACCATTTAAACCATACAGATCTACAGGTCAGTTATAGAAAACACTGAATCTTGGTCAGATGCTTTGCCCAACAGCTTAAGGACAGAGACCTGGGAGTGTTATTTTCTCTCCATCTCCACCTCTATTTCTCTCTCTTTACTGTATTTTGTATATTTTTACACCATTTTTAAAAACCTTTAAAATTGGCTTAATATATTTATTAATCATATTTCACATATTTATCAAATGTGTCTTCAGCTGGAGTTAAGAATGATGTGACTGGTAAGAGAATGAATGCAGTATGCAGTCCTACAATCTGCCATACAGTTCTATTTATTCTTCATAACCGGAAACTCATGAATATTAATTATAGTATTTTGGAGCCATGGATAATATGCATTTGTCAGCACAATCATCTACTACAGGATTCAAATATGTAGCAGATGTAGAAGGTTTCTCTTTATTCATTATTTCCTTTTATGTTGTTTCATTGGTTATTTTTCGTAGTATGGACCTATTCTTTTCTTTCTGTGCATTTATAGTTGTGTTGTGTGATGACAGTGTGGGCAGTCTCTTTTCTCTAAGTTTATCGACCGTGAGGAGTTTTAATGGAGTGATTTTCGCTTTTGCTCTTAATAGCTTTGCAACCTCATAAACTTTCACAGGACAAAGCCGATGTCCAGTGTACAGGCCTTTGACTGCGACTCTGAACAGGGACGGTGTAGTGACAACATTTTCAGGCTCTGATAAAAAAAGACACAGAAAGCCTGGAGTTAGAGTGGCACGTAGAGCTCCGTGTGTGTTAGGGTGTTGTACAAACACGGAGAGAAACGTCTATGAATAGTTTGCATTACATGCTGTGTGATGTTTGCGAAAGATTAAGCTCATGATCCCAGTGGGAGAAAGAGCTCCTCCCCCTTCACTCATTTGGTGAGAAAACCCTTTTGTGGCTGCTTGTTAGCCCGTGGTCAAAATACACCCATGACCCTCAACATGAGCTCCAGTACATGAGGAAAGTGTGGCAGATCACAGAACGGTTATGTCACATTGAGATGTTGAATGCTGAGCTTCTTGGCTATCTGATGGATAACCAGCCAGGAAGATTCGGTCATCCAGCACTTCTATAACACAGACATCTCCTCTAGTTCCCCAGTCTCACAAATTGTAACTCCTGGAGGTGTTAATGAGATTTTTGAGATGGTATCACGTGGATTTGACTCTGATATCTGATTGAATTTACACATCACTCATCATTGCGTCATAGAGGCAGACAGGAAGAAACAGAGACGTTTTTGCCCGTTCACGCCAACACGTGAACCGCATCTGCGCCGTGTATCATCGATAAAACTTCGCCTGCTTTAATAAATCAATATTTTTGTGTCACTGAGTCAATTCACGAGATGTCATGTGCAGTGTGTGCTGCGTTTATAGGAGCAGAAGGTGGGAATCTGAGCAGTAAATGTCGAGGAGTAATGAATGTTGCTCTTGACCTCTTAGACCCTGCTCCCACGGCAGGGTGAGACACGCCACTTTGGTGTTCCCCCCCAGACGGGATTGATGACCTGGGAAAAATGTCTTCTCTCCACAATCTTCTTCTGTGGTGCTGATAGCATGTCTAATCTGTGCAGACTGATGTCTCCTGTCTCTGTAAAAAGCGCGGACACTTTAGGGGCTGGTGGCTGGTGGTGGGGTCTGAGTTATGGGAGGGGCGGGGTCTGAGTTATGGTTTTCCCAGTCTGCGAGGGGGAGAAGGGGGGGTCATCCATAATGGTTATCTGGCCTGCCCTGCTGGATTGAGATGCCTGACATTCTTCCCTTACTGCCTTCTGCCTCCCCGTTGTTCCCCCTTGTTTCCTCCTGATTGGTGCGTGTCGCTCCTCTATCTGCTCTGATTGGTGCGTGTAAGTCCTGCGTCCCTCCTGATTGGTGTGTGTCAGATGCCACTGACTGGATCTTTGAACTGCCACCATGACCTTTAATCACTAATGCACTCTCTCTGTCTAGTGGTGACTCTCTACTCCTTCCTGCAATACTGAATCCTGCACCTATATCTTAATTTAAATGTATGTATGTATATACACTACCAGTCAAAGGTTTGGACGCACCTAGTTTTTTTTTTGTTTTAATATCTTCTTCATTTTAGAAAAACAGTGAAGGTATCAAAATAATGAAATAAAACATGACTATGCTATGTTAATCCAGAATAGATGGTTTAGTAGTTGGCTGTAGATTGTAAAGTTCACCAGAGCCGCTACCATTTCTGGACAGTTTGGGATGATCTCTGGATGCTCTTGATGTTCTTGACCACCTTCATAAAGCATCGATGCCCTGAACTCATTCTCATGTACGCTGAGCACTTGTAGAATGAGTAGTGAAATGTATAAATGTATAAATTTTTGAAGAGACAAAAGTCATTAAAAATGTCATTATTATTATTTGAATTATATACTGTATACATTGTTTTTTTTGGAAAAGAAATTATTGCAGATTTTATTTATAGGCCATCGACATTCACTGTTTATATTTGTCTTAGGAGCAAATTTAAACATAAACCATTAGCTAAAAATGTCTTTAAAACTATAAAGAACATACATTCAGTGAGCTGTGTCCAAACTTTTGACTGGTAGTAAACCTGAAATTATTTACACTAAAAGAGTCTGGATTTGGTATCTGTTCTCTATCTAGTCTTCTCAAGAAAAGAAAAGCTCTCTGTGAGCCAAACACTAGTTCTGCAGTGTAAACTTCTGGGCAGCCTGGAGGAAGCCGCGTGGCATTCCAGGGAATTCCTCAAACCATCTGCATGTCCGAGACGGCGAACAGGGACAGTGAGACGCAATGCGCACAGGTTCAGACGTCCTGCGTCTTTTAGCTGATAGAGCGGTCATTGGGGAACGGATGTTGATTGTAGGAGAGCAAGAGAGATTACTTAGACTTCCATCACAAGCTTCTTCCCACCAATCTCTATGGGCTGGTTAATAATTGATGCTTCCTGAAACCACAGTCTTTGCTGATTCTAGGCCTGCTAAGGGTCTTCTCAGCTAAGATGGCACACACAGCCTTTTACAGCCTCTGTAGCTCCAGCGAGTGCACATTACAGCACGTGGCGTGAATTGGCCAGGGACTGAGCCAAGAGAATGAAGTGCACCATACGAATGCTCAGGAGGTCCCATAAAGATCTTACTTATTTCATCTACATACGTACACTGGATTAAAGATCGTCTTGCGTTCTGAAAGTCCCGTGTTTACGTCAGGCTCCGGCTCAAGCACCTGTACCAAACAAACGGCTTTTGGCTCTGCTGCCAGTTAAACTTGCTGACACGGTTCTGTTGTTCGGTTCTGTTGTGAGCAACTTGGCAAAACTTCACAGTCCGTCCTCGGCACATCCAGTGTTTGAGGACGGGTATTTTTGAACCTAATTATGTGCTGGGTGTCCTCTGTTTACACTAGGACAAGGCCCAAAATAGAATAAAGCCATATTTTCTATTAGGCAACAGTTACATTTACTGTTGAGAAACAACTGAAAATTTTTATGCAAACACTACTAGAAATTGTATTATTATACAATTGTAAATTATTGTAGTGATGCCACTTGTTTTTAATGTTTTTGTTATTTCAAGTAAACTAAATTGAATTGGAATTCATTCTCAGACCCGCCCCATGCCATGGGCGTGTGCACTGAGATGCCCCTGCTGTTTGGACTTGGAGGCCCCAGGGGTTTGGTCATATCTGATTGGTTCCTTACCTCATTCAGTCACCTCATACGAGTTTGTGTGAATCCAGGTGGTAACGTACAATCTAGAATTCAAGCCTAAAGCACCCATTCTGCTCTGTGATTTCCTATTTTGGTGATTGGGGTCTCGGGACCAAAGCAAATTCACCAAAGCAAATTCTATTTATGAGAATAAAAATATGTACCTTTTTTTCATCTGTGGATTCCAGTGCCGTTAAAAAGCTCTAGTGCACGTCATAATAGCACAACGCATGTGGCTGGATGGGCTTGTTGGAAGGGTTGAGGTGCACACAGGACTAAAGCACTCCAGCATCTGGGACACCAAAAAAGGAGAGAGTTGCTCTCTGGTGCTTCGTCATGTTGGCAGTAGCAGTGAGCTCCAGCACCGGTGGCTATCTTTAGAGCCAAGACTCAGTCTAGCGGCGAGAGATCGCCATCACACATCCCATATTTCTTAGGGCAAACCATGTGACTTGTTCTTTGACGTCTTAAAGAGCGTAGTGAAAATATGTCCCACTGATTTGTTCTCATACTCCGGTTCTGCAGTTATTTTTTGCGTGAGCAGACGAGGGTGCCGAGTGGAGCCTTTTCGTCAACGTGGGAAAATGGGTCAGAAGGGAAGTGGAGGGGCATGGGACCGACCGCAGGGGAACGTCCACAGAGACCAATCTTAAGTGCTGCTAAATTGTGTTCTCCATTAGCTCTGGTCACTAAGGCCTTTTTTTTTTTTTTTGCTTGTAAGCTGTACATGAGAAGCTGACATGAAGAGTCAAAAGTCACGTGCAACTAAACATCCTTCATTAGGATGTTTACAGCCAAGCATGCGACCGCTTGCATTCTTTGCTTGAACCTTTAGTTTTGACTCTCGGGCAATTAAATGTTCTTCATTCACATGAAGCGTTCATTCAAGTCTTTCTGGTTCCCCCGATCTGTGGACGTCAGCAGATTCATTGTACATCCAAGAACACCAGAACTTTCCTTAAATGCCACTGTGTGGTCAACACACCTTCCTGCTCCGTGACCCCAACCGTTGTGTCGGTGGTCTGTAAGCCCCGCTGTGGCCTGGCGTCCTGCCTCCGTCCATGTGTTGGGCCATGGATCAGTGGTGCCGTGGTTTCGGGCCTCATGGGAGTGTGACAGAACCCGGCAGCTGCTCTCTGCTGTGTGTTCTCAGTGAGCTTCCAGCAGGATCCAGGAGGAACATCTGAAGGTCACAGTGCCAAATACCTCCGCGCTCCGCTAATGGTAATTAGTGAAATCTTGGCTATGTTTAGTCTAGTGACTAGGTGGATGTGTGTGCGCTGTAGGTTCTTGTGTCATAAACAGAAATGCCTCGGAGGCCCTTGGTGCATTCAACAGCACCTTCAGCTCATCCTGCAGTGCCTTTTATTAGCGGTTAGCACGTTTCAGTGTCCAGTTTAGACTGTAAGACCACTTAAAACCTTAAAAGACTTCCTAAAACAAGAGTCTGCTCCATCAGTAGCTTGGTTATACAACGTCTCTAAACAGTGTGCTTTAATAGTGAGCCCTGTTGCTCAGTGCAGGGCTACTGTACTGAGACTTCCTGAAGAAAGAGTTTAGAAGGCCTGAAGATGTTCATTTCACAGCGATGTGGTCAGAGCCTGAGTACGTGCCAATTACATGCCTTTGATATTAAATATAGCCAGGCTCTGTCATGGGAGTTTAAAGAATCAGCGTGGCTAAAGTAGCTCACGCATCCGCTTATTGTAATCCGTCCTCTTATGAAGAATCCATCCAAGGGTGCATCAAGTGTTCTGAAAAAAAGTCCTCTGATAGAAAACCATCCAGAACGCTTATTCAACATGACTTAGCAAAAATGTCTCCAGTTTCATTCCAGTTCAAAACAAGAGGCCAGCGTGTTCCTGAAGGATTACACTTATCACTTCAATAGGAACAACTGTTTAAACAGTTTATTTAAAACATCTTGTGGGAGCAGTGAGACACCTAAACCAATATGTTATGTACAGGTTGTGTTAGCCATTCTCTACATTTTTAAATCAGTGGTCAGCGTTTAACTCAGTTCTCTCTGTTGACTTTAGGGTGACAAATTACTGCCTCCCAGCAGTGACAATGACACACGTGAAAACCCCAGCAACACTGCAGTGCCTGATAAACACACACCAGCACACTAACACCTACACCCAGAAGGGTCTGCCTCCCAAATTATATCCAGTTTGCAGTGATTCAGTGGTCAGAAACTGACCAGCGAGAAACAAGGAGAGAGACAAGTTGTGAATGGCATCAGAAGGACATAACTCTGAATCTATATAAAATGCCCATTAAGATAAGATGTTTGGTGTGTGTAGGCCCAGAAGTGGCTGGTTGAAATGGTTTCAAAAGGCACATATTTTTAAGGTAAACAGGAATCTGCTCATCTTATTTTAGATTATTTTAATCAACCCAATGAGTTCTATTTATAGATCTATTTACATTTTCACACAGCACATAACCTTTCCGTGTTAATGTCACCCGCACATGATACGGCGTTATTCTTAGACACTTGATGTCAGATGTGGTGAAGCAGGGCACAGCCGCTCTCCAGTCATTATTCACCTCCACCCGATCCTCCACCAGTTGTACGTTTCATCCTCATAGCAGCAAATGCTTTTCATGCTGTCAGAGCCTTTTTCTGCTTGCTGGAGCAAGTTTGATATAATGCGGAGAGCCCGGCGAGGAGATCCCGCCCGCAGACGTGTCCATGGGCGTTAGAGGCAGGGGTTCAGGGGAGGGGACGGGGGACGGGGGACGGGGGACGTCCTGCTGAGGACGAGTAGCACAGTAGCTCTTCTGTGTGTTGTGCAGAAACATCATCTCCCCTGGAAACAGAATTTAGGCCTGCAGCCTTTGCAGAACACTGTGGAGCCAGATAAACACCTGATAAACACTCTGTGTGTGACCGGGACAGACTGCTGCTTCTCCTTGTGTTATTACAGAAAGATTCATTCATCACAGGACGTTAGGGCTCCTACTGCTGGCCTCCTGGTAGGTCTGGTCACTGTAGTTTCTAGGCCATGTCAACAGACTACAAGTACACTAACGTTCTTTATGGGGCAAGATTGTGCGGAACAGGTGCACAACGTTCTGCGTGCCTGACCCCCAAGAGGCTCGGTCATGTGAGGGAAGATCACGGATCAGTACCGTGTCTTTCACACCCACACGACATTCCTGGGTCGTTCAAGCTGTTCCCATGTCATTCAGACACACAGGTCATTCTCACGTGGTTCTGGGCTCGGGTCGTCCCCACATGGTTTAGAGCTCAGGTCATGGGTCAGACATCCTGTGTACCATGACCCATTGTGCATTTGTACGAAACAAAAAAGGAACCATTGACAATTAACCTCTAACCATTAACCACTAAACACTAACCATTAACAATTAACCATTAACCTCTTAACGATTAACAACTAACCACTAACCATTGACTTAACCATTAACCACGACACCTCAAACTATTAAGAATGAACCACTAACTGTTAATCATTAACCACTATTAACCACTAATCACTAACTTCTAACCACTAAACATTAACTATTAACCAGCAATGATAAACCACTACTAACCATTAACCACAACCATCACAATGGAACTGCATTTGTCTGCAGTGACATGTTTACCTGCAGGGGGTTAGGGTTAGTATGTAATTAGGTAATGTTTACATGCAGGGGGTTAGGGTTAGTATGTAATTAGGTAATGTTTACATGCAGGGGGTTAGGGTTAGTATGTAATTAGGTAATGTTTACCTGCAGGGGGTTAGGGTTAGTATGTAATTAGGTAATGTTTACATGCAGGGGGTTAGGGTTAGTATGTAATTAGGTAATGTTTACATGCAGGGGGTTAGGGTTAGTATGTAATTAGGTAATGTTTACATGCAGGGGGTTAGGGTTAGTATGTAATTAGGTAATGTTTACATGCAGGGGGTTAGGGTTAGTATGTAATTAGGTAATGTTTACATGCAGGGGGTTAGGGTTAGTATGTAATTAGGTAATGTTTACATGCAGGGGGTTAGGGTTAGTATGTAATTAGGTAATGTTTACATGCAGGGGGTTAGGGTTAGTATGTAATTAGGTAATGTTTACATGCAGGGGGTTAGGGTTAGTATGTAATTAGGTAATGTTTACATGCAGGGGGTTAGGGTTAGTATGTAATTAGGTAATGTTTACATGCAGGGGGTTAGGGTTAGGGTTCAACTGAGGGATTTATGCTGAAGAGTAGAAGGAGTTCATCACAGTGGCGTCTGTCTCTGTGTAGCACTTTAGCTACTGGGACACAGTGGGTGCCACTGTGGAAAAGGTTCAGGGTGGGTTCAGGGGCACCAGCATCTGTTGGTATGACCTCAGAGGTTTGGTTAGCGCTGGTATCTCACAGGTGTGTGTGCCATCATACTCTCACAAACTAGTCAGCAACCTTTTTTTTGCTGAATAAGAAGCTTTGTATGATCTGAGAGTCCCGTTCTGTGTGTGTAGGTACAGGTGTGTGCGTGTGTGTGTGTGTGTGTGTGTGTGTGTGTGTGTGTGTGTGTGGGCGGAGGTCTTCTGCACCTGTGTCCTTTCTTTGGCCGTTAACCGTCTTCGCGTGTATTCAGTTCTGCAGGGGGCTAAAATCCATCCACCGTTCAAGCCAAATCACATTTCACATATGAGCTCCAGCGGTCCTGTCTACACTATCAGTGTGTGTAGAGGTCGTGTCTGCCCAGCAACCTCCTGGAAGTGAATCCTGAGCTACCGGTGGTATAAACGGGCTCACCGGGATAACAAAGTCTAAATGCTTTATTGGATAGTGAGAATGCATGTGGATAGTATGAATGCATGTGATGTTTCCTTCTCTGTCTGCCATCAAAGCTATTTGAGTGACTGAAATTGTCTGCTTTTACTGTCTATAGAGAGAAGACATGTGTGGTCTGGCCAGCATTCAGTTTCAGTGCAGCTCAAATCTCTTTCCTCTCTCTGGACTGTACATGGACTCATTAAGATGACAAGTCACTGCTTGTTAACATATCATGTCCTTTTCTAAAAATTTGATTTTGAAAAATCAGCCATTCAGTGAAGTCTGAAGTCTGACACTCCTGCCCCCCCCCCACCATTGCACTGTGTGCTTGTAAGTCAAAGCTTTTAGTGGACACAAACTCAGGAAGTCCATCAGAGGAAAAATGGATTTGGCACAGAGAAGTAACTGAGGTGTAACTCCGAGTCCGAACACATTCCAGGTCTGCACTTTAGGGAGACTCCGCCATGCCCTGTCGATATGTGACGCTGCACTAAAGGTATCACAGGTCTGATGGCCACAGCACAGCGCGCCCGACCTGGCCGGACGGCCCTAATGCACAGGAAATGCCTTTGTTGGGAAAAACTTAATCGAATTGCTGTAATGGGGAGGCATCCTTCATACTGAGTTTCCTGTGCACAGAAGCAGCTGTAGTACAGAGTAGGTGTGCTCTGCTAGTCTGGCGTGTGATGGCTTTGATGTTTGTAGTGATGGTAGCGTTACATCCTATTTCTGCTCTATTCTCACGTCAACGCGCAAGTGTCTTAAACATTTTACCATTCAGTTGGATAAACATTGAAGAAATCGAGCTGCACTTTTCTTGACGTCTAAACCGGGAGTTCGAGCGTGCCTCTTTAGACCTCTTCATTATGATGAAGCTGGTATTTGAAAACTACTATATAGTAAAGTGCATTATGGGAGTGAGTGGTGTTCTCATGGTCCAGAGAGCTATAGTGTACTTTTAGGGGGGGGTGCTGCACATTCCCAGACCCCCGGGGTGAACACTGCCTCACTATTCTGGATGTAAATCGAGCCTTTATTCTTCTAGAGGAGTGACACGCTGGAATTCGCAGCATTAATACAGACATGGGTGGCTCAGTAGAACCCACTCACAGCATATATCAGACCCCCCCCCCCCCCACGTCATCAGGCGTTGTGGGAACAGTGTCTGGTCCTCTGGAAACACAATGAGCATGTGCCTCGGTTACTGGCCTAACTAAACTATTCTAACAATTCCATTAAGGACTTTTGTTATTTCAGCTTTGATTAGTGTATGACAACAAAATCTTTCTGTTTTGGCCTGCACTTAGTGAAAGTGAATGTGTGTGTGTGTGTGTGTGTGTGTGTGTGTGTGTGTGTGTGTGTGTGTGTGTGAACACAGCATGGGCCCAGCTTGACATCAGCATGGAGGACAGAGTAGAAGGTCTCCTCGGTGAAACCGCTGAGATCCCCTGCATATACAACACCAGTCAGCCACTCGGGTCACTGACGCTACAGTGGTTTGTGGTGGGTCACGATGACGCAGCACACACACCTTGACACGATGCACCCAGAGGTCTCCCGCGGGGACGCTGATACACCTGCGTGTCTGTTCTTCCTCTAGAGGGCGCCAGGGAGCAAACACAGAGAGCAGATCTACTATAAAGACAAGAACGGGGAGAGCGTGACCGCCAACACAGACTACACCGACAGGATCAGAGTGTCTAACGCCATAGACAGCACCGTGGGGAACAGCATTCTGACCATCACTGGACTGAGGATTAAAGATGAGCAGGAGGTCGTGTGTGAGGTGCACGGGAACACGGATATCAAAGAGGGCCACACCAACCTTCTTGTGTTCAGTAAGATGAAACAAGCGGTCTCTCCACATCATCCACAATGAAGAATAAAAAAAGTAGCAACACGATGAAATCCTTGATTCCGCTGTGCAGTCAAACTGTTTGGATTGAAAGTTTAAAAAAATATATTAATAAATATAATATATAATATATATATATATATATATATATATATATATATATATATATATATATATATATATATATATATATATATATATATATATATATATATATTTGTATATACACCTGCAGCAAGCACAAATGAATGTGGACATTCAACATATATTTTAGGAAGGAATTTGGAATTCCAAATGACAAGAAAATGACAAGAAATCTGTCCAATGAAATGCATTATTTTCACTGCTGGGCGGGGCCACAGAAGCCTGGGTGAAGTAGTGGTTACAGCATGATTAGTAAAGCGTCACTGTTTGTGTACATGTTACCATAGCCAGGGAGCTTAGATGGTGACTACAGTAAGATTCTCCCAGGAATTCAGCAAGGCCTGCCAACTCGATTTATAAGTCTTAGCCAGAAAGGACAAAGTTATGTTTGCAGTTTCTGCATGCCGTGGTTCATTTACATCAACAGAATATATGTTCACGCATGCATCTTTTTCATGACTCATCATTATATTTAATCTTTAAATCTTTACATTTTTACATTTACATTTAAATCGAAAAGTCACTCACTGCCCAGGTAGTCCTGACACAGGGCTACATGTCTCTCACACATGTTCTGTGTTTCCAACATCTCGCAGTAGAAGAAGAGATACCTAAGGGTTTGTCCTCTTATTTTCCTTCAGACACGCCAACGCCCCCGTCTGTTATAAAGGGATCTTACACCTCTACGGAGAAGGAAGAGAAGGAAGAGGTACTGAACGTCAACTGTGCTCCTTCTGGTTAGATGAACGTACCAATGTCATGATCGCAGCTGCAGGAACGGAGATGTTCATACCACACGTCCTGCGTTCATTTGTTATAAACCAGCACAGCACAGTCTCCACTGCCAAAACAGCCCCCAAAACAGCAACGATCCCAACCCATGCAGAGAACCAAGCAATGGCCGTAATCTCTGTCTGTCTTTCAGATTGCATCCTGTGAGGTAAATAATGCATACCCTGCACCCAACATCACGTGGTATAAGAACTCAACGCCCTTACATCCAGCATTTCATAGTAAGTACCTGTACACCTGTACGAGGTCGTAGCCATCACACCTGTACGTGGTCGTAGCCGTCACACCTGTACGAGGTCGTAGCCGTCACACCTGTACGAGGTCGTAGCCGTCACACCTGTACGTGGTCGTAGCCGTCACACCTGTACGTGGTCGTAGCCGTCACACCTGTACGAGGTCGTAGCCGTCACACCTGTACGTGGTCGTAGCCGTCACACCTGTACGTGGTCGTAGCCGTCACACCTGTACGAGGTCGTAGCCGTCACACCTGTACGTGGTCGTAGCCGTCACACCTGTACGAGGTCGTAGCCGTCACACCTGTACGTGGTCGTAGCCGTCACACCTGTACGTGGTCGTAGCCGTCACACCTGTACGAGGTCGTAGCCGTCACACCTGTACGTGGTCGTAGCCGTCACACCTGTACGTGGTCGTAGCCGTCACACCTGTACGAGGTCGTAGCCGTCACACCTGTACGTGGTCGTAGCCGTCACACCTGTACGTGGTCGTAGCCGTCACACCTGTACGAGGTCGTAGCCGTCACACCTGTACGTGGTCGTAGCCGTCACACCTGTACGAGGTCGTAGCCGTCACACCTGTACGTGGTCGTAGCCGTCACACCTGTACGAGGTCGTAGCCGTCACACCTGTACGTGGTCGTAGCCGTCACACCTGTACGTGGTCGTAGCCGTCACACCTGTACGAGGTCGTAGCCGTCACACCTGTACGTGGTCGTAGCCGTCACACCTGTACGTGGTCGTAGCCGTCACACCTGTACGAGGTCGTAGCTGTCACACCTGTACGAGGCCACACCAATATAAAATCAAAGCATTTCACACCAGTATGAGGAGGTGGACTTCACACCTGTACAAGGCCAAAGCCTCCACACCCGTCATCAGTCTGTAGTTCACTACCATCATTTAAAAATGCAGATGACGAATCTTGACCTGTGTTTCAGACATGAAGATGGAGAACGCCTTGACCACCAATCCCAGCGGCCTGATAACGGCCCACAGCGTGCTCTTCCTCCAGGTGGTGAAGGAGGACAAGGAAGCGCTCTTCTACTGTGAGGTCAGCTACTTCACCCCCGGAGGAACCAACATGATGGAGTCCGAACTCTTCAACATCGAGGTCCACTGTGAGTCATCCACCTCTGACCTTTATACCCACGCAATGGTTGATACGTTTCATAAAACAACACGGATTCCCAAGTTAGATTCACATTATTTCATAAATATGTGCCATGAATATATGATGTGAAATGATTTTGTCTCATTATACCCAACACAAAATTGGTTATTACACCCACACTAGTTTCACAAAGTGTTCATGACAGGATTTATAAGAGGACAGTTTGTGCATATACAGATAGACTATTGAACTGTTGGACTGTTGGACTCTTTCCTGGTGACTTCAAAGTGATACCTGTCATGGTGCAACTTGAATTTAAGGAATAATAATAATACAAATAATAATCTTGCTAATGTTCTACAACAAAACCTTTCATGCCACTGGTTGGATGCATTATGTGGTGACATCTGATACCCGGAAGGAATATAACAAACTACTGAAGCTCTCTCTATTCTGGTTGTTTTTTTTTTTACCATATTTGCAGATCCAACAACACAAGTTACAATTAGAAGAGAAAACCCCACTGAGCTCGTCAAAGAAGGCGACAGTGTGGAATTTATTTGCGAAGGAGACGGAAGCCCTCAGCCAATCTTCATCTTCGAACATAACAACGTAAGGGGATTGTGTTTCATGCGTGTTCGCTGACCACTCCCTGGCTGTGGCGCTCTTCAGCCGGACTGCAGCCCGTGAACTGGGCTACGACTGGAAGGCTTCTCTTGTGTTCCTTGCAGGAACCTCTAGAGGCTGAATCTGGCTTCCTGTTCCTGGAGAACGTCATGCGGTCAAACAGCGGCGTGTACAAGTGCATGTCTCTGGACGGGTTGGACAGCACCAACAGCTTGGAGCTCATGGTGAATTGTATGTAGGAAAGCCCGCCAGAACTCCTGGGGTGTCGACGCGATCACGGCATACATCTCAGGTCCGGTGTGCCCAGTGCAACTCTTGCTTTGTTTTGCAGACCTGGATCCTGTGGTGATCACACCAGAAGATTCGCCACACATGGTGATTCAGGGTCAAGATGTCTCGCTGACCTGCAATGCTCTGTCTTCTCTGCCCACCCACACAAGGTGGTACCAGGTAAAGAGCCCAAACATGCACTGGAGGACCGAGCACAACGGGACACGGTGGTCAGTGATTAGATCACTTTGGTTCATAAGTTGAAGAACATGGACAGACAGTGGCCTTCAGAGAGAAGGTCTGAGGGTATGATGGGTCAACTACTCTGAGAAATGTGAGTGTGTCTGTCTATCGAGTGACCTGATCAGGTTGCAGTCAGCTTGCACGATGGAAGAAAAAATTTCACAGGAATTAGTTCACTACATAATATTAATTGAGATTTTGTAAGAACAAATTAATTGGCTGGAGCGCTAAGGCGTTTGTAAAATCATTAATGATAGAATGACTGGGCAGTCATGGTCTAGTGGTTAGGGAACCAGTGGTAGGGTGGATTCCCAGGCCTGAGGTCATGACTGAAGTGTCCTTGACTACTGCTCCCTGGGCGCTGGGCTAGGGCTGCCCACCACTCTGGGCATGTGTGCACCACAGCCCCCTAGTGATCACTAGTGTGTGTGTGTGTGTGTGTGTGCACCACAGCCCCCTAGTGATCACTAGTGTGTGTGTGTGTTATCACTGCACAGATGGGGAAAATGTGAAGGACACATTTCAATTGGGCTGAAAATCATGACAAATTAACATTTTTTTTTTACATTTATTTTTTCTGCAGTTAGTGAATAAAACCATTTGTGAGCTGTGACTACAGATCGCATGAAGAGTCGCTGAGCCCTGTTTTCACTGTCTGGTGTGTGTGTGTGTGTGTGTGTGTGCGTGCAGGATGGTTCGGTTCTGGAGGACAGCCACACGCTGAACTTACACAACCTCTCCTACGACATGTCTGGGTCATACGGGTGTGAGGTCTATGTACCTAGCTTACCTGAGCTAAAGAGACAGAACTCTGTGCTCATTATTGTGACAGGTAACACACACCTGGAGAACTCTGTGTGTGTGTGTGTGTGTGTGTGTGTGTGTGTGTGTGTGTGTGTATAGACCCTGTTAAGTACTAATAAGACAATGTCTCCTCTCCAGGTAAACCTGAGCTTGTGCAAGAAGTGGCCATGACTTTGCTGGATGGTGAAGGCTTGGTCAACCTGAACTGCTCCGCGATTGGACACCCCACCCCAAACATCACCTGGAACATCTCTCACAACCAAGTAGCGTACAGGACTGTCTGCTCACCAATAGAGTGTCATGTAACGCTACCCAGTATCACACAGCCCCTCCCAGTATCACACAGACCCTCCCAGTATCACATATCCCCTCCCAGTATCACATATCCCCTCCCAGTATCACACAGCCCCTCCCAGTATCACACAGCCCCTCCCAGTATCACACAGACCCTCCCAGTATCACACAGCCCCTCCCAGTTGTAGTTGTGTTGGTATGGGATGCACTGTAGTTGCAACACGTTTTAACACCAGTTTTTTTGTGCTGTTCAGACTATACTGGATGAGTGGATCACAAGGACAGACTACACCATCCTCAGCGTTATCACCGTCAGCGTCACGGCCGACTTCACTGCGTCCTGCGTGGTCGTCAATGAGCTAGGCAGTGCAGAGGCCTCTCGCCACATCACAGCCAGTGAGTTTCTGCTACGCACCTTCTCTGCTGTCTGTGTCCCGTTTCTGTCCACCCACACAGACACTCGAGTCAAACGGTCAGTGTGGCTAAACTCTGATCATATGGCAGTTGCTTGATATTTTGTTTGACTAGACAACGTTTCTCAAGAGTTTGACCTTTTGTTTCCAGGTGAAATTAGGAGACCGGCTGCAACAACAGCCCCCCCCACCACCACCACCACCACCACGTCCACCGGTGCCACAAAAGACACGAAGGGTGAGAATCCAACACACTCCTTCACTCTGCGGCTTCTGACCATCGTTGCTGCTCTCCGAGACTCCACGTCCACCGTGTGTTTGTACACAGAGGGACTGGTGTGTAACAGTAGCAGGCAGTGCTTTCTGTAGCCTCTCGTATCCCATCAGCCCCTTGGGCAGCGTCACTGCAGCCCAGAAGAACTGGTGCTCTCCGCCCTCTTCACAAACAGATAACCGCAGGGCTGAAAATGAGATGAACTGGCATTTCCCTCAGTGGTAAACCATGGAGATGCTTCCTTCACTCCGAGCGCCCAGAGGTGGTTTGGTTTATGCTCTGGTAAACACAGTGGAACACCAGCTCTGAGTGGCGAGATTGTACAGACAACGAATATTTTATGGTGTCCTGACAGTGTGTCCTCTTCCGTGTACACAGTCCAGTTTGTGGTCTGTGACAGATGTAAGAGGCACAAAGCCATCGGCACACTGGCTTTTACAGGCACCGTTAGCCTCGCCACAGATTACCGACTGCACATCGCGCATCTCTTCTGTTTTGTGTCTTCACACAATCTTTACATGATGAAAACATGCTTGCACCTTCTCACGTTTGCCACCAGAGGGCAGTGGAGTCATCATTGCCGTCATCATCATTCTCATCCTGCTGCTAGCCATTTTGGGAAGCGTCCTGTACTTCCTCTACAAGAAGGGCAAGATCCCGTGTGGCCGCTCAGGGAAGCAGGATCTGTACGTAAACATCACACCTCTTACTTCTTCACGTACCAAACATTAGAAACCCAAACAAAACTCTTTTTTTTTTTTCGTGTTTATATAAATTGCTTGACATCAGGTGTGCACCCTGAGAAAATGCAAAGATCCACTGTACTCTCTGTTCGAAACGTGTCTGCTCTCAGCACGAAGGAGAAGTCCAGTAAGGACGACGTCGTCGTCGAGATGAAGAGCAGCAGGTCCGAGGAGGCGGTTCTTTTACAGGGAGTCAACGGGGAGAAGAAGTCTCCCAGTGGCCAGGTTGGTAGCCCAGCACGTCGCAGACAGCAGACAGGTGTAACTCCTTCACCATAACCATCTCGTACCCCTCCACCTGCAGTAGGATGAAGATGAACACTGTGTGGGACGCGCAGAGCAGACGGACCACCAGCGGTGTCCATGCTAGCACACTCAGGGTGGGACCCTCTCAGCGCTAGTGCATACGACTCCTCCCCCTGTACCCTGGGGCAAGATCTGATTGGCTCATTCTGTGACACTTTTGTTTATTTTTTTAAATATGTTAACCCGAATGCCAAAGCGAAGCAGCATCATATGCGAAGAACAATCTCCTGCTCTTTACATGATGTATATAAGACATGCTGTACATATGTAGTTATTTAAAATGAATCAGACAAAATCTGAAGCGCTCCGATGACGCACGATGTCTTTCTGACGAGGGAGCGAGGTGTGCAGGATTGACCCCTGTGGAAAGGTCATTCGTGAAGTGGAGAGTGTCCCGCTGTGTCCTGATGGACCTGCTTCTGCCCCCCCCCCCCCCCCCCCCCAACACAGCTCGCCACTGGCCTTTTAAAAGACCACAGACGCTACAACTCCCCTTGCGAAACAGGTCAAAGACCGCAGATCACCACGCTGGGAGGACGGATCCCATTTGGCAATATTTTTTTAAGTAGTTCAGAATGTATATGACGTTCAAGTGGATTTACCTTTAGACCAGGTGCAGATGAGACTGCTGTAAGAAGCCAGTCCCTCTCGTGTTGAGGTCATTGACCCGTTTCCTCCACGATCGTGATCTGCTGTCTTCGTCTTGCACTATATGTAAATAATGAATTATAATCACATGTAGGATCCAATTTTGCAAGGCTGTGTGTGTGAACGGAAGAATCTAAGAAAACTTTGCAGTTCCGAGTAATTGTTTGGCCAATAAAATCAGAAAATGTTTGGATGTAGCCGGTCGCAGTCGTCATGCCCCTTAACTGCCCCCCCTTCCAGCCTTTGAAAGCCCCCCTCCAACAGATTTTTTTAGAATGATACACATAATTTTACCTTTATGTTTTTTTTTTTTTTTTACATTTTCTTAAATCTTTATCAATTAAAGAACTCCGTGTAAACAGGAAAACTCCACGGCCAAACTGAGCTAACTACTGTACTATTGTTCTTCACTGCTACCTACTGTATTACCTTCATATAGCACAGCAGACCAACCTTGTGTCTTTACAGAAAGATGTGCTGAATAACCTGATGTTTAAAAATGTTTTAAAACATTTTTGTAAACTTTTTTTTAATCAGTTCAGGCTCCATTTATGATTTTTACTTTGAATACCAAATATGTTTCAACAGAAAAATGATAGACATGCTTTATGATGTGAACTCACCCATCCCAAGCTCATTAAAAGGTTTTCCTTTAAATATTAGTTCTCAACTTATTTAAAAGATCTAACAATTTATTCGATTTCAAAACACTGACACCACTAGTCCAAACTAATAGGTTTCACTAAATAAATTGCTAAAATAATGAAAAAATAAAAACAAGCACCTAAATCACATGTAGAACTGCGGACCTTGAAGCACAGGATTCATCACGTTAAGACAGAGCACCTGAACTCCAGACTGGGAGGGATTGTGGCCTCAGCAGGAAAACTGCTTCTGTGGGTCTGACAATTCTCAGAACATTATGTTTGTGTTGCTGCACAAGCAGAAATGGAGTGCCGTGTTTTACTCTGAACTGTTTTTCACCCAATTTCACTTGGATAACGAAGAGGTAGAACCGGAGGAAGACGTGAACCTTGACTTGGCCGTCCAGAGTAATGTCGTACACCTCGGGATCAGTTATTAGACAGGGAGGCACACCAAGGTTGGACTCAACATTTCACATCAATGTTCTTGGCCCGGGTGCTTCACAAGAGCACAGATGTCAACTGTGATGAAGCTCTGGCCCAAAATTGATCAGACTACATCAATAAAAATTGCAGGTGGAGTTGTGTTCATATACTGACCATGGAAGAGGTTTCGGAGTGAGTCATAACTCCTCTGTGTGAATCGGACCTGACAATGCATCTGCATAAATTCGTCCTCTGAACCAAACTATTCTGATTACATTTTAATTCAATTTGCAATGCGATCGGAAGGTTTTGTAGCTTGGGTATTGTGTTCTGATCAGTGGTTGGTTAGGCAGAACAGTCTCTCTCTCTCTCTCTCTCTCTCTCTCTCTCTCTCACATACACACGACATGGAGAAGCTTGTACTTGAAGGAAGAATTCAAAGATTCTTAAAGCTACTGACAGCAAGTTAGTTTTTAAGCTTTAACAACTAAATTCTAGTAATATTTTGATTTAAAGATAAAAGTATTATAATGCAAAACAAGCTCAACTACTATACATTTATTCAAAATTGCTTTAATAACATGTATAAATTCAAAAATTAAAATGACTTCATGAAGGAGGGATCTCTGGGTTGGAGTACATCAACATTAATAAATAACATTAGTCTTTTTCCTTAACGAGTGAAACGCGCACACACACACACGCGCACACACACACACTCCTCTCCGTGTTCCACTTACTTCTGGGAGAGGGAATGTTCTCCGTTTCACCCCTGACTGTTTCCAGTTTGTATCTGCACTGCTGCGCCAGTACTGGGTTGACCTGTAGCCCCTGCTTCAGGGACCAGAGAGTACCTGTAGCCCCTGCTTCAGGGACCAGAGAGTACCTGTAGCCCCTGCTTCAGGGACCAGAGAGTACCTGTAGCTGCTTCAGGGACCAGAGAGTACCTGTAGCCCCTGCTTCAGGGACCAGAGAGTACCTGTAGCCCCTGCTTCAGGGACCAGAGAGTACCTGTAGCTGCTTCAGGGACCAGAGAGTACCTGTAGCCCCTGCTTCAGGGACCAGAGAGTACCTGTAGCCCCTGCTTCAGGGACCAGAGAGTACCTGTAACCCCTGCTTCAGGGACCAGAGAGTACCTGTAGCTGCTTCAGGGACCAGAGAGTACCTGTAGCCCCTGCTTCAGGGACCAGAGAGTACCTGTAGCTGCTTCAGGGACCAGAGAGTACCTGTAGCTGCTTCAGGGACCAGAGAGTACCTGTAGCCCCTGCTTCAGGGACCAGAGAGTACCTGTAGCTGCTTCAGGGACCAGAGAGTACCTGTAGCTGCTTCAGGGACCAGAGAGTACCTGTAGCCCCTGCTTCAGGGACCAGAGAGTACCTGTAGCCCCTGCTTCAGGGACCAGAGAGTACCTGTAGCCCCTGCTTCAGGGACCAGAGAGTACCTGTAGCCCCTGCTTCAGGGACCAGAGAGTACCTGTAGCCCCTGCTTCAGGGACCAGAGAGTACCTGTAGCTGCTTCAGGGACCAGAGAGTACCTGTAGCTGCTTCAGGGACCAGAGAGTACCTGTAGCTGCTTCAGGGACCAGAGAGTACCTGTAGCTGCTTCAGGGACCAGAGAGTACCTGTAGCCCCTGCTTCAGGGACCAGAGAGTCATTCCTGCACCTGTTCAGCTTAACAAAAGATTCTCTCCGCTGTACCTTACAGGGCCAAACGTCCACGTACACTCACACTGAAAGATCACCAAACCTATTTGGCATACGTTTGCCCTTTAAATCTCTAGCGGGACGAGCCTAAATGCCCCTGTGCCGCTAGACGTGGGCCTGGTTCTGATCAGCCTGCCAGGCGTGGGTCTAACCCACAGGGTACCACGTTCACATCATTCAGCCACACCGACGCCAACGCTCCCACTCAGACAAAAAGCTGATGCACATGAACAGTTTTGAAGAAGAAAAAAAAAAGGTAAGAAGAAACGAGCACGATGTCACTAAGAACGGCAGTCTGGTGAGCGTGTGTGACCGTCAGTAAGGCGGAGCAGGCCACGGTCCTCACGTGCTCTCCGGAGTGTTCGGGTCACGTCTCCAGCACGTGTTCCAGGAGTTAAGGCTGCTTACGGAGCACGAGGAGAAACGTTCACGATGCATCTCACACGTTAGACATCAGGTGGACCGAGTGAGTACGTTCTGAGGTCCGGTGATGTCCTCACGTTTATCAGCTTCATCAGAACCTTTTCATTCAGCTGCAGAGCTGTTCATTCATCAGCACCAGATCGGAAAGTGCACCAAAACCTTTAATGCAGATGTTGAAAGTACCTATAAGTAGAGACTGAGGACACCGTCTTTTTCCTATAAATTTAATTCAGTATAGCATGGTGCATACTTTTGATGTGATGAGTCAGACAAAAAAAAAAAAAAAATCCTGAAATATTCAAGGAAATTATGGCAAAATGAGGAAGAGCTCCCTCTTGTGGTCTGAACGGAGAAATTCAGGTCAGCCAATTCATGGTGTCATTGAAGAAGAAGAAAAAGGTAGCTAAGCCTTTAGCCGCAACGGCGTTGTGTGGGAACAGCACAGGTGACGTACTGCAGACCAGCGACTCACTACAGGAACAGGGCTGTACGCTGGTCAGCAGAACCAGACCAACACCACTGAACATATGGCACCACTCACAGTATCACTCACATCAGTAAACACACACCAGCAAACAAAAATCTAACAGTTTGGACATATACAGGAATGCCAAATGAAAAAACATTGCCATCCACATGTTCTATATATCAGTAATTTTATACACTTGATTTTAAAGTGACAGTATCGTAGCACAAACCGTTATATTGTGCGAAGTTGTTGTAAAACAAGCACATGTGTCCAGAGACTCAAACATCCACTAGATATACAATATTGACAAGAAATACAGTAATTGGAACAAAACGACTCACAGTCCTGGTTAGAAAACGAGGAACCCCCTTCTTCACATGGTGCACTCAAAAACGTTCATGGTGCACTCAAAAACACTCAACTATACGTTCAAACTGTCAACATTTGAAGGAAAATGGAGAAAAAAAAACTTAAAATGACGAAAATCTGCACGATGTCAATTTAGGTAGATATTCCTATCAGTTCAACAGAATTAATGTACCTACATGTTTCATATTGTGGAAGTACCTGCAATGCCAGTGCAATATTTTAGGGAACGTAAGAGACACCCAGCCACCCTGATGACCACCAATAATTACTCGACAATAAGGATTAAATGTTACATTAAGATGAATCAGTATATGGAGAGCCAGTACACACACACACACACGCGCGCGCGCATCACACCCCCACCCCCACGGGCCTCCGCCCCAAACAGCTGCTCCCACGACAGAGGACGCCAGACCACATCTGTTGTTGGGCACTGTGACATTTGTACGACGTGAAAGAGCGGACCACGAGAGTCGTGCTTGGGCGTGTCTGACCTGAGCAGGACTGCTTCACTGCTCATACAATACTGACAGAGGCTGTTTACATGTACGGTATATTCCTGAGAGAGAGAGAGAGGGAGAGAGAGAGAGGGAGAGAGAGACGGAGAGAGAGAGGGATGAAGGGAGAAAGAGGGAGGCGGGGCAAGACGAGCAGACGTTGCAGCGTACGTGCTGAACACGTGTGCGGTGGCGTGATGATGAGGGCGATGAAGACGACTTCGGATCGCACTGTAACACCAGCACAAGACAGAGAGACAGAGACAGAGACAGAGAGAGAGAGAGAGACAGAGAGAGAGAGAGAGAGAGAGAGAGAGAGAGAGAGAGAGAGATCACAGAAGCCAGCCTGGGCCGACAGCCACACAAGCTGGTAGGAACTTCAAGTATGCTACATAGTCAAATTAAACTGAACAGATACTGTCACTTTAAAATAGGTTAACACAACATTCACAAATATACATTTAAGGCTTAATTGTTTAGCACTAACAATAGTAGCAGCAGTAAAGCACTTCTGAATTAATAAAATCAATAACATTAATGCCTTGATAATAATAATAATAATATTAATAATAATATTATATTAAAGTGATCAATGGTGATTTCACTTCGATGAACAGTTTCAGGTAAAAGCCCAACAATGGCCAGTCCCAGATCAACACCACCAGGCAGCCAGGTGTCCCAGATGGACAGACACCCCCTCCACACAAAGCCAGATCTCACCTGGTGTTCAACACCTCGCCGGGACAGAACACGACCTTCATGAGAAGCAGATTTTCATTAGGTCATGATTCTGCATGGCGCTAATCACACATGGACAGGATAAGTACAACACACACACACACACACAAGCCTGTATCCAGATTAATTTAGCAGACAATGCGCTGAACTTCCACCTGCAATCCAATATTACACTCATGTAACATGACATCATCTGTTTCATCATCACCACGTCAAATATTAATGGAGTCATAAGAGGTTGAATTCTGAATTTCACTGAACAACCTTGAAGCTAAATGAGTTTCAGTTACAGTAACGCTACACAACAGCACAGGCGACGCGGGCTATCACTGTTGGTTAAAGCCACTTTCACACACCCCCCCGTGACCTCACACACACACCAGTCACCAAGGGTCACTGGTACACAACTTCAGGTCAGTGTCCGATGATGACGCCACATATACACTGAAGGAGCAGACGATGGTTTGGGGACCTCGTGCCACTCAACACACACACACACACACACACACACACACACACACACACACACACACACACACACACACACACACACACACACACACACACACACACACACACACACACACACACACACACACACACACACACACACACACACACACACACACACACACACACACACGTCTCAAAGTACCAAAGCAACACAATTAAAGGCCGTTTTTGACATCAGCAAAACGTTCTGCTGTGGGTCTCCGCTCATCTGCCTGGTGGCTGAGAAAACAGGCAACGGGCGTGGCTACTATTGCCCCACCCCCACAGTTGAAGGGCGTGGCATCTACTGCCCCACCCCTTGCCCCCAGCTGCTCCAACCCCTCTCCACCCTACAAGTGTATATATTAACTATATTCAGTATGCGGACTTATATATTAAATTATAAAAAAAACACACGTAGCGGTCCATTTCTCGTCCTTGCTCGAGTTTGAGGACCCTCAGAGGGACATGCGACGCCTCGAGACGAACTCCAGGTGGCGATCTCACGGAGGCGGGGCCCGTGAGACACCGAGACGTGACACTGCAGCGGGTCCACGCCGAGCTGCGTCAGAACCACAGTCAGAGGGCGGGAGGCAGACACTCCCCAGGCGCTGGGGTTAAAACAGGGCCAGCTTCCTGGTCCGGCACGGACGCGGGGCCCGGGCGAGGGGGCGGGGCTACGTGAGGATGTGCGCCGTGGTGGACACGGACACAAACTCGCGCAGGATCTTCTTGGCCATCTCGATGTTGTTCTGCGCGATCATCAGCGCCTTCTGGATGTCCTGGTAGGAGTAGCCCTGGTTCATCAGGAGTTCGATCTCACTGCTCATCTGTGGGCTGCCGGCCGCCGCCCCAGAAGGCACCGGGCTGTGTCTGCGGTCCGAGTTGATCCGCCGTGGCAGCGGCTTGGGAGGGCGTTCGGGAACTTCGGAGTCGAACGCTGTGGGGGGGACGAGACACGAGCCCGTTACACGTGGACGGGCGAAGTGGACCCCTAATTCATCAGATTGGTGTAGCGCTCTACCATTTACACGAGAATGAATAAGAATGTTTGCGAGGTTAAACTTCAAGGCGCGTTTGAGACGCAGGAGGTCTGAAGCGCGTGCGGGAGCCAGCAGAGGGCACTCACGAGCAGACGTGCTGGGATCGCCGTCCACGGAGAGGCGGCTGAGCGAGGAAGGAGAGGCCAGCTCGCCGAGCGGGCGCCGTGCCACAGGGAGGGGGGGCTTGGGGAAGTCGTAGCCATCGTCCTCCTCCTGCTCCTCCGGCTCCTCCGGCTCCTCTCGCTCCACCTCGCGGGGCCCGTTGGAGCTCACCAGCGGCGGTAACTCCGAGTAGTCTGGGTCGGGATGAGAGCAGGTCTCAGTATGTTAGTATTGGGAAGCACAAATCCATTTCTGCTCCAGTCGCTCAGGGTGTGCCACAAGGTTCTGTTCTGGGTCCCCTGTTATTTATCTTATACATCCTCTTTGCAATATTATCTGTTCCTTCAGTCTTAATTACCACTTCTACGCTGACGACACTCAGATCTACCTTGATTTCAATCCAACAGATTCCTTCCCTCCTTCCACACTGCTGTCCTGTATTCAGGAAATAACACACTGGCTTAGCTGCAATTTCCTCAAACTAAACGCATCTAAAACAGAACTCAATAGTTATCGGCACCAAGTCAGCCATCTCTGCCTTTCCTGAATGCAGCCTACATGTTGATGACAACTCCGTTAGCCAGTCGCCTACTGTGCGTAATTTAGGTGTTCTGTTTGACTCACACGTCAGTTCAGTCTGTAAGTCTGCCTTTCTCCATCTCCGGAACATTGCTCGGCTTCGGCCCATAGTCTCACCTACAGCTGCTGAAACTCTGGTCCATGCTTTCATCACTACTAGATTGGATCACTGCTCTATGGTCTACCAGCGAAAACACTTCGCCCTCTTCAGTACATTCAAAACTCTGCAGCCGGAGTCCTCATGTTCAAATTTTTTAGCTTGACACATCACTCCAATCCTCCATAAACACCACTGGCTCCCGATCTCAGAACGCATCCGCTGCAAAATCCTTTTAATGACTTTTAAAGCCCTCCATGGCCTCACACCTGTTGCACCCTCACGTTCCATCACGTCAGGTCCTCCAACTCAGGTCTATTAACCATCCCAACACACAGACTCTCCACTATGGGTGTCAGATATTTCAGTGTTGCTGCCCCCACTCTCTGGAACTCTCTACCTTCCTCTCTTCGCTCCTCTGCCTCTCTTCCTATTTTCAAAGCTCAGCTAAAGACCTTCCTATTCTCTCACTACTCCCACTCTCTCTGATACTCCCTAACTCTCCTCTCTTATATATGACCATGTTCATGTAAAGACCTTCCTATTCTCTCACTACTCCCACTGTCACTGATACTCCCTAACTCTCCTCTCTTATATATGACCATGTTCATGTAAAGACCTTCCTATTCTCTCACTACTCCCACTGTCACTGATACTCCCTAACTCTCCTCTCTTATATATGACCATGTTCATGTAAAGACCTTCCTATTCTCCCACTACTTCCACTCTCGCTGATACTCCCTAACTCTCCTCTCTTATATATGACCATGTTCATGTAAAGACCTTCCTATTCTCTCACTACTCCCACTGTCACTGATACTCCCTAACTCTCCTCTCTTATATATGACCATGTTCATGTAGACCTTCCTATTCTCTCATTACTTCCACTCTCACTGATACTCCCTAACTCTCCTCTCTTATATATGACCATGTTCATGTAAAGACCTTCCTATTCTCTCACTACTCCCACTGTCACTGATACTCCCTAACTCTCCTCTCTTATATATGACCATGTTCATGTAAAGACCTTCCTATTCTCTCACTACTTCCACTCTCTCTGATACTCCCTAACTCTCCTCTCTTATATATGACCATGTTCATGTAAAGACCTTCCTATTCTCTCATTACTCCCACTCTCTCTGATACTCCCTAACTCTCCTCTCTTATATATGACCATGTTCATGTAGACCTTCCTATTCTCTCACTACTCCCACTCTCTCTGATACTCCCTAACTCTCCTCTCTTATATATGACCATGTTCATGTAAAGACCTTCCTATTCTCTCATTACTTCCACTCTCACTGATACTCCCTAACTCTCCTCTCTTATATATGACCATGTTCATGTAGACCTTCCTATTCTCTCATTACTTCCACTCTCTCTGATACTCCCTAACTCTCCTCTCTTATATATGACCATGTTCATGTAAAGACCTTCCTATTCTCTCACTACTCCCACTCTCTCTGATACTCCCTAACTCTCCTCTCTTATATATGACCATGTTCATGTAAAGACCTTCCTATTCTCTCATTACTCCCACTCTCTCTGATACTCCCTAACTCTCCTCTCTTATATATGACCATGTTCATGTAAAGACCTTCCTATTCTCTCATTACTTCCACTCTCACTGATACTCCCTAACTCTCCTCTCTTATATATGACCATGTTCATGTAGACCTTCCTATTCTCTCATTACTTCCACTCTCTCTGATACTCCCTAACTCTCCTCTCTTATATATGACCATGTTCATGTAAAGACCTTCCTATTCTCTCACTACTCCCACTCTCTCTGATACTCCCTAACTCTCCTCTTATATATGACCATGTTCATGTAAAGACCTTCCTATTCTCTCACTACTTCCACTGTCGCTGATACTCCCTAACTCTCCTCTCTTATATATGACCATGTTCATGTAAAGCGACCTTGGGTTTGTGAAAGGTGCTATATAAAATAAATGTATTATCAACACAAGCGTGGCTGGTCAACGTGACCAGAGAGGTGGTGTTCTGGTTCACTGATCCAGGCGGGGGGCGTGATGGTTGGAGTGGTGCTGGTGGGTGGAGGAGTTGGAGATTCTCTGAGGTACCCGAGTCTGCAGCCTGGTGTCCAGACACGGAGAGGGCTTGGGCTTGGATGTTGTACATGGCCTCATACATCTGCGGACCCTCCGAGTCCATGTCCATCAGAACGGGTCTGCAGAGACAGAGAGGGGCTCAGTCTCGACAAGCAGCCGTTCACAGACCAATATAGAACCTACTAGAAGCAGAACGAATTCAGGCTCATGAAGGAGTGGTCATATTTCAACAGTGCACAGGGGGGCGTGAAGGAGAGGTGGGAGGTCACGGCGGGTGTGATTGACAGCTGGAGGTGTGGTGTACCTGGAGGTGAGGGAGGGCTGGGGAGCGCGGGGCACCACCTCACCGAGGGAGGGGTTCATGTTGGGCAGGACGGGCCGCGAGCTGGGGGTCATGTAGTCGGAGTCTTCGTCACTCTCACAGCCGTCCTCTCCCGTCAGGCGCTTCGCCCCGTGAACAGGCCTGCAAGAGCAACACACACACACACACAGACACACACACACACACACACACACACACACACACACACACACACACACTCTGAAATCACACAGCCTCCCACACGCAAATATATCGTAGTTCTAGCACCTCCTTTAGCAGCATTCGCTTAATACTTGAAACTAGGGCTGAACGATTTTGGAAAATAATCTAATTGCAATTTTTTATCTATAAATTGCGATTGCGATTTAAAATCGCGATTTTTTTCCATTGTTCCACTTCAGGAAACTCTGTTTCGGCATTTTTTATACAGCTCAGATACAGGGTTGCCGGGGGGGTGTAAAAAAAAAAAAATGGACTAAATTTAAGTATTATTATTATATCGTGATCGATCGATCACCTGTGGTTGGCGCCAGAGCGAACTAGTAACTTTTTAGTCTAAGACGCTCAATGCGTGAGAGTTGGCAACCCTGCAGGTATAGCAACTTGGCTAAAATATGTGCGTGAGGGCATTTGGTTGCGCTTATCCAGTGTGTTTAACAAAGCCATGAAGCCGGGATTGTTCACTACATTAACGGACATCATGTCTTTCACTATGAACTCCGTTACTGCCAGAGTTATTTCAGCGTGCCGCTTCGAATTATATCCATAAGGAGTTACACTTTCAAACGGTTCGGTCAGTGAACCCTGTCTGCTGGACCGCGGTCAAGCTATCCGCGCTTTCGCGATTCATCCGCGCTTTAAATCTTATTGCGCCTATATGCGTGATTTTACGGTATTTCGCTGCTCACCGCATACTAAAGCTGTAAGCGCAGAGAAACACTTTTGCGTATTTGAAGATGCAGCACTGGTCGTTGGCATTTTAGCCTTACAAATATGAGGCTTTGTGGTGTTTTTTTTATGCTGAAGAAGGTTTGTAGTGTTTCCTCGCGTCGTAGCGACAGTAGCAAGGCACGTTTTGCAGGGTACCTGACGCTGAGCAGCATCTTTTAAAAGCCAAAGTAATTTCACACAACTGATGTGCTGCCCCTCTTTGGTATTAGACTTTCAGTAGTGTCAGCTTCTGTCGAGCCTGAAGCCATTGTGCAACAAGTTAGAGTGCGCTGTGTTAACTTCACTTCTCCACCTCCCTGCCTCCTGCTCGGGTTTGCTCCGTTCGTCCTCGGCTCGCTCCCAAGTCACGTGACCAGTTTAAATCGCAGCCTGTGCGATTAGACAATCGCGTTTTTAAAAATCGCGAAATTATCGCAAATGCAATTAATCGTTCAGCCCTACTTGAAACTCTCTCACACACACTTTCCAGGCCTCACACAGGGGCCCAGGCGTACCTAGCGGCCAGGGCGTAGATGGCGTTTGCGGAGACGGAGGGCTTCACTTTGGGGTTGTCGTAATCTGCTCCACCTGAAGCTGATGCACCAAGACTCTGCAGCATTGAGACAGAACCAGAGTCACAACTGTAGTTTGACACACACACACACACACACACACCCCCCCCTGGGAAGGGTTCAACGTCTGCCATTTCACAGTTGATGCAGCCACAAACGTACCAGCTGGTGGTCCAGGCTGTTCCTCTGGGCGTCTGGCCGGGTGTCCAGGGCGGAGGGCAGTGCCAGGGGCAGGGAGTGTCGGTTGGAGAGTTCTCTTGCCCCGCGCGAGTCCCCCCCTGCGGCGGGAGGCTGGGTGGGGGCCTTGGGCACCGGGCGTGGGTTCCAGTCCACCATGTTGCGGTTAGGTGGAACCGGGGGCAGTTTGTCGCGGGTGGGGTCGCCGGGCGTGCAGGGCAGAGGGCGTCTCTGGAGCCGGCCGTCGGGCGGGGCCGGGTGGGGTCGGTCGGGCGGAGGAGGCGGGGGCAGGTCCCGCAGGGCCGGGGGCAACGGCAGCGGCTTGTCCTTGTGGTGAGAGGAAACCTGACAATAGGTAGGCAGACACAGGCACAGCTGCCACACTGCAATGGCGACATTTTGAGCTTCGGGAGGAACAAAGAACCCGCGTCTGGGACCGCGACGGACTGGTCTGCCAAACTGGGACCGCGACAGACTGGTCTGACAAACTGGGACCGCGACAGACGGGTCTGCCAAACTGGGACCGCGACAGACGGGTCTGCCAAACTGGGACCGCGACAGACGGGTCTGCCAAACTGGGACCGCGACAGACTGGTCTGCCAAACTGGGACCGCGACAGACTGGTCTGCCAAACTGGGACCGCGACAGACGGGTCTGCCAAACTGGGACCGCGACAGACGGGTCTGCCAAACTGGGACCGCGACAGACGGGTCTGCCAAACTGGGACCGCGACAGACTGGTCTGCCAAACTGGGACCGCGACAGACTGGTCTGCCAAACTGGGACCGCGACAGACGGGTCTGCCAAACTGGGACCGCGACAGACGGGTCTGCCAAACTGGGACCGCGACAGACGGGTCTGCCAAACTGGGACCGCGACAGACTGGTCTGCCAAACTGGGACCGCGACAGACTGGTCTGCCAAACTGGGACCGCGACAGACTGGTCTGCCAAACTGGGACCGCGACAGACTGGTCTGCCAAACTGGGACCGCGACAGACGGGTCTGCCAAACTGGGACCGCGACAGACTGGTCTGCCAAACTGGGACCGCGACAGACTGGTCTGTCAAACTGGGACCGCGACAGACTGGTCTGCCAAACTGGGACCGCGACAGACTGGTGTGCCAAACTGGGACCGCGACAGACAGGTCTGCCAAACTGGGACCGCGACAGACAGGTCTGCCAAACTGGGACCACTAAGTCGGTACTGGTGGATTACCTTTGAGCTGGCACCGGGGCTGGAGGCGCCAGGGGGGTTGGGTGGGCGGTGCTGGTTCAGCAGGTCTAGACGGGGGGGTACTGGGGGCAGACTGGAGTGAGGAGTAGCTGACAGAGGGGACGGGGGTCGCTCCACCTGCAACACACCCAATAAAATCACACACAGGAAGGCGAGGCCGACCCGGGCGATGCGCATGGCATTACGACCTCCGGCGGCTAGAGGGCGCTCTACTTACTTTACTGCAGGCCAACTTGCTCATCATGAGGTGAGGGTCCTCGAGACGGTCGTCGTCGTCGTCGTCGTAGCTGGGGGAGGGGGCCCCTTCTGCCCCGAACATGCCCCGGCACCCGCCGTACGACCCGCCGCTGTTGTCCTTGGGGTCGAAGGGGTCGACCACGATGGGCTCGGTGCCCTTGATCTCACAGCGGCAGAAAGGACAGCCCTGACCTTCGGACTCCTGCGGGGGGGACGGAGAGGAGAGAGTCAGAGTGAGATTGACCCCGCCCCGGCTGCAGATTGACCCCGCCCCCGCGAGTGCCCTTACCTGCCACGCCGTAAGGCAGGAGGTGCACATGAGGTGGCCACACGGCTCGATCTTCACGTCTTTGTCGTTCTCGGCGCAGATCTTGCACAGCTGGAAGGTGGAGCCCATTTCGCAGTAGAGCTCGTATTGCTCCTGTAGAATAAAACGGGGGAGTGTTACAGCCATGAACGTGGAGAGAGGAGTGTGTGTGTGTGTGTGTGTGTGTGTGTGTGTGTACGGGCTCACCTGGGTGACTTTGATATGGTCTTGCGGTGAAGGCTCACACAGGCTGGTGAGGTCTGGGTTCTGAGTACGTCCATCTGGGAACAGGTAACTGTGCAACAGGTGTTCATCTCAGTACTGAACTATTTCTGGCCCTCAACCAATGATGAATTAGACTCAATGTCATCAACACAGAAATAAATTATTCTAATAGACAAAATAAATATTACAGAATTACCACTGAAATATATATGTCCAATTTTCTTGAACTGATAGTTGACCAACATCAATTCAAGGCCCATTCTGAAGTACGAGTCTCCATGTTCAAGACTACAGTGATGCATGATGGGAAGAGACCCAACAGAACAGCAACCGGTCACGACTGGAAGCCCAGCAAACTTACAATCCTTCCCTGAAGCCGTCGATGAGGGCCTGGAAGAGGGGCTTGTTGTGCGGGATGGTCTGCAGGATGTTCCCGTCTGCGGTGACGTAGCCGATGGCCCACTGACCCAGACGAGTGCAGCTCAGTCTGAAAATGTAGCTACAAGGAGAAGAACGACTCAGCGCCACGATACAGTACAGCAAGAGCATCAGAGCAGACACCATTACTCGGCATTATCAGGGCAGACACCATTACTCGGCATTATCAGGGCAGACACCATTACTCGGCATTATCAGGGCAGACACCATTACTCGGCATTATCAGGGCAGACACCATTACTCTGCATTATCCACAATGTGGACAATTTTTTTTGCTTTTCATGTGTTTCAGATCAAATGTGAACTCCACACTTAACCTGAAGACTGTTAGAAACGAGGTCTGGAAGCGTTTTATTCAAACATCAGCCGAGTTTGGTGTGAAGCGTGAAACAGCACGAGAGCTCACACACTCGTATCCGCACCGGTGCACAGTGTCAACATTGACAAGCCACGTGTAAGATTAATCAATTATTTTAAATAAAAAGTATATGAATACGTAATTATACAATTAGACTGATTATGTGAATATCCAGTTAGCAAATGAGTGACACGGTAATAACGGCACAATGTTGGCACCTGCATGGAGACACAGAACATCGGCCTGGTGTCTTTCCCTTTAAGACAGAAGCTGCTCAGACCTACCGACAGACGCCGATCTGCCTAATGAATATTCGACAGACGCTGATCTGCCTAATGAATATTCGAGTGCCTGGCTGCATTACAGGTCGTCCCATGATGGCCCACTATGACATCACTAGAGTTTTTACAATACGTCTATTGAGACGAGGTACCAAGCGGTCCCGCGAGCCGCGGGGGAGCGAGACGGCTTCTGGGAAGTCCTGAATGGTTCCCTGTGTGTCCCAGCCACTGCTCGTGTCATGAGAGATCTTCTGGATGTGGTCGTGGTTGCAAACAAGTTTACAGTAGGTATCTATACCAAGGACTATGATTGTGAAGTAGCCACACGTAGGAGGTGTTTGTTGGGAGGAGACTGGTGGGTTTTCTACCTGCTATACGCGCATGTGTGGAGGTGGGGTGTGAATTACCTGCCAGATTCCCGTGTGCTTGTGCGCGCACACACACACACACACACACACACACACACACACACACACACACACACACACACACACGGCTGGTGTGTGAATTACCTGCCGGGTTTATGGATGAACTTCTGTAGACGAGCCTTGACCTCATCGTAGGTGAGAAAGGCCATGTAGCCTGGGTGAGTGACCGCTAGGCTGTTCCAATTACGCAGCAGAGACGACCACGGCTGGAGGGAGAGAGAGAGAGAGAGAGAGGGAGGGAGGAGAGAGACAGGTGAGTCACTAAATGTTCAGTGTTTGGCAGGGTGGGGAGATATGATCTGATCTCCTCTGGCCGAGGCCAACGTTAGTGGCCGTGTGGAGAACAGGAGGTCCTGAGATATCCAGTGGAAGTGAGTCACTGTGTGATTAAACCTTCACAGCTGTGGTTAATAACGCAGCGCTACACGCCGGAATGCAAGGACGTGTAAATGGAATGAGCAGGTTTTCACTGAATGGAGAGAACAGGAGGAAGAACTGGCTGAATCATTCCTACTGAATCAACCCGAGCTCTGCCTACACCACGTGCTTCACTCTCTGGCAAACGCCACACGCATCGCTTAGAAAACGGTGGAGAAGCATTCGATCTTTACAAACTCTTCCCACATGCCATACTGACTGTGATGAGCCACACAAATACTCAAGCAGCCCCACCAACATAATGAATCATTACATTTCATGCATATGAAACACTGAACTAATATTATTTCAGTGCATTGCAGTACGTGTACAACAAAAAGCTACAAAGTGATGCACAATAAGAAAGTTAATGGGAAATAAATTAAACTCTATGCAGCAGACCTCTAATCGTTACCCTTGAAAGACTAAGGCATACAAGTGAATCAAAGTCTGATGCTGGGGGAGACCACCCTAGATTCCCCAGACCCCCTGGACCGAGAGAGAGAAGACCAGTGTGTGTTTAGAGTCAGCTGGGGCTCATTCAATGCCCGTTGATTAAGGCAGGAAAAAGGCAGGGCGATACGCTAATCAGACGAGATGACAAACACATACAGCACGTGACCCGCCTGTGTATCCGTCATCAGCATACGGATACAGCACGTGACCCGCCTGTGTATCCGTCATCAGCATACGGATACAGCACGTGACACGCCTGTGCTATATGTCTAAGATGTATTAAAGCACGAGTTTCTTTAAATGCAGTGAGGAATATTATTTCTGACTCCTCTAAATCTCTCTAAACATCATCAGGAGCGATAATCAGTCTTTCCCTCATTTAACTTTAAACAGAGTAGATAGTCCTTTAAGTGTGTAGCGCAGTGTAACAGATTAGATAACGTACTGCGGCAATTACTCATGAAGATACCCACGTGCATAAAAATAAAAATGTCAAATTTACTCCCAATTGGTGGCCGATATAAAGAAAAAGGGCTAAATAACCCGGAACAGTGTGTGCGGCGTGGACGTGTGAGGACGCGTGAGTGTCACAGGAACGCTCTATGGACACTTGCATAATTGAAACCGATGTCTATTTCCTAAAGGCCTGAAATCCTAATAAAACAGCGTAAATAACGTCCTGAGCTGTGCTAGCAAGTGTATGCTAGCGAGTGTGTGTGGTGGTATCTCCAGCCTCTCTGAGCACACCTGCACTTCAGACGCAGCCAAGCACACAGCTCCTGCAGCAGGTCAACCACACACACTCAGCAGCTGATTCCTTCTGCGTGTCTGTTCGGAGGAACAGACTGCAGGACTGATAACGCCACTGTGAAACTGTTCCGGCTGAGCGTGTTGGTGGGCGGCATGTCGTACTTCTCTTGAGCAGAAACAAGACAGCAACGCGACGCCTCTGTACATGGCGTGAGGCCAGCGGTCCAGTGTCCCGACGGCCACGCTCCACGTCTGCTGCAGGACCTTCAACTTGCTGCCCTGATCCTTTCCAGGTGTCCCATGCTGCTGGTGTTCTGACTCCAGCTCAGATGTGCTCGGGCAGGAAACACCTGAAACTGTGGAGCTGGGGAACTGCACCAAACCCCAGGATATCACTACCTACAGTAGGTTTAAAGGAGACCTAGCATGATGCACGATGGTTCTATGTGCCGCTTGTGTACAGAGCATGAAAACAAACTCACTCTGCAAAAAGCCCGCCTATTTAGGGACAAGGGGGTGGGGCCAGGAAAAGGGGCGTGGTCCTGCGAGGCAAGCAGCTACAGCAATGCACAGGAATGACAGTACAGTACCATCATAACTAATTGGAAAAAATATATTTAACACTAGAAAGGGCGAATCCAGTTAATTAAAGGGCAGATGTGTGTGTGGGTGGCCTGCCTTGCTGAGAGCTCTGTGTCTGGTTTAGGACATACAGCTTAATGAGCCCAATATAAATACATGAACATGGGTACACACAGCTTCCCCAGCAGATATACCGCATCACGGAAAGAAGGGAGATGTGGTGGAGAGAGAAGTGTGTTTATATGCACGCCATCGTTCTCATTCACGCCATCGTTCTCATTCACGCCATTCTGATTGTTGGTTTTGGGTCAACAGTCTACATGGGCCGTGAGGCGACATGGTGCTTACATGTGCAAACACATTTAATTGGAAGAGCCGTGTGACGTGCTCATGTGACGCTCGGCCGAGCTTGTGGCGGTAGTGAACCGAACGGGGGCCTAATTTTGCAACACATCCCACAGAAGATACGAGGAAGTGAAACTTGCTAACGTAGGCTGATCTACAACAAATGTTTTGTTCTTTAAGGGTTTGAATTTTAAAAAATAACGAAAAACAGGCTGTACGCAGAGCTGAGCCTGGAAGTCGACACTTTGAGAAACAAATCCCCGTGTGTTTATGTCAGAAGGACACGCGTGCACACGGATAACGCAGCACAGCAGGAGGGAGCTGGTTTAAGCTGTTTACACGCGTACCATTTCACTATTGTTCCGTTTACGAGCAGTTTAGCATGAATCTGACTGAAACGTCAATCAGTTTGAGGTATTTAAATTCTGCCTGGAGCGTTTTCATGGAGCATTTTATCCGGGTTGGGCTTTTAGGCGGATTATAATTCCGAATTACACTACATTAAGTGCAAATCCTGCTACTGCCTTGAGAATTCACACAGAACACTGGATGGCATGTGTGCTGGCAGCTGAGCCCGCGGACCTGATCGTCTGACTACAGAAAACCTCTAATGCTTCGCAACAGACATCACATCATTCAATTAAAATTCATAAAGAGCCAGTTCTAAACCTTTTACAAATTGCTCTGGCCTTCATAAAAATACATTTAAATCACAGCTCTGGAGCCGTGTGCTCGACGTACGTTAAGTGCTAGTTTTAACGTTGATCAGTTTTTGCTTTGCTGAACAGTAAACAATCATTTCAGCGCCCAGCTCTGTGTGTCATACCAAAAGCCTAAAGGTACAGCATGTTACAAAGACTCGGATGTCCAATTTCCTGGACATAGATTTGATCCCAGCTCTCGATAAAGTCTAGACGGACCAGACATTTTGTCTGCCTCTCCATCGCTAGTATTCCTAGCAAAGATCTAGCTTCTCGTCTCAACCAGACAATGTTTCATCTCCGTTCCTCTCGTCAGCTGCGGTCTCTTCTGGGAATCTTCACCTGGATCTCTGGGTTTTATAACCAACATGTTCACACTTGTGTCTGACATCACAACCTCAACCGTCCCTTTCACACCGACGACACTTTTGATCGGGATCATTCTACCACCTTCACTAATCAACTACTCGATGCTGTACCTTTCTCAAACCTTGATAACCTGCCCCAACACACTTCCAAACTCATTATGGACAATGTTGACACTTCAACTTCCCAACCTGTTCCCAACCTGTTTGCAAACGTGGTATTATTTGTTGACCATGTTTCACCCCACTCTGCCCTTTACCCAGCATGAAGAATGTGGAAACTCCAGTTTGTGACTTCAGGGCTCCTGCTGTCAATAGTCGTTTTATTGTGGCCCGACTCCAAACCCAGAGCACGACAGCATGGCAGAAATGTGCTGACACCATCTCACCGCCTCCGTCTTCACTACTGGATACTGGTTACTGGATGCAGCCACACGGTTTATTACCTGTACAGGTAACCGTGCCAGCACGCGCCTACGGCTGTTTAACACTGACGGGTGTCTTCAAACTGTACATGGCTGTCGCTGTTTTTAACGTTATATTGTTACTGTAGCCACATTTTAAAAGTGAACGTGCATTTTATCAAGAGGCCTTTTCTGTGTGTAGTTTGGCTTCATGGTGCCTATATTCCAATTTACTCCCTGTCCTGTTTCGTTTTATTTAACACATAAAAAAAAAATCACTTTGGGTTCTTATGCACACGGTCACCTGCCAGAGAGATGCAGTTCTCTCCAGCTCTCAGCAGGGGGCGCTGTTGTGTGGCCCCACCGCACAGGCGCAAACAGTGGAGACGGTGTGCGGTACAGAGCGTGGAGGGGGTGTGTGGGCGCACCTGAAAGAGGCGGGTGAAGATGTCGAACTCAAAGACGGAGATGTAGTCGTTGCAGGTGAGGTCGATGGTGGACTTGAGCGCCATGGCCTCCAGACCCGAGCTGATCGGGTGGAACTCGTGCAGGGACTGTCTGAAGATCTTCCACGGCACTATGGTCCTGCACAGAAGCACAACGTCACCGAGTCACACACAGAGTCAGGGAAGGACACGCCTCCACCGAAACACTACCAAAGTGGCCCGTTCATGACGGGGCGCGTGGAACGGATCACGGATCTAAATCTGATGTAATCAAACGCCGATCGGCACGGGGACAACGTACTTGTCGTTAAACGATTTTCTCCAGAACTCTGCGGCGTCTGCCTTGGTGATTCTGAAGTTGTCCCCCTGGAACAGGCCGTTGGGGAAGATGGCCTTCAGCTCGGCCAGCATGTGACTGAATATCAGAGACAGCTTGGTCAGGTTCCGTCTGAAAGAAAAGGAACACAGTAGAGGAAGAGTCAAAGGTTAGTCTCGCAACAAAAAAAGAAAAACAGGCCCAAAAACGCTGCTATTAAACACGAGCATATGAAGAGTCGTGAGGAAGTGTAACATTAGCACAGGCTCTTGAGGTTGTTGAGACTGCTGGTTTCACTGGTCACTTCCTCCACGCTGGGGCGAAGGAGCCCAGCTGACAGGGACGGCACACCCCCCCCCCCCCGGGGATAATGGGAAGATGGAAGCAGCCGTGGTCAGGGGCGCGAGGGGGCGTCGGGCGAAGCAAGAGCACGCATGTGCCGCTCGGGACGAGGAGGCTACCGCATGTCTGCTGCATTTTTCTGATTCCATCGGGCCTGGGCCACGCGGGTCTGGGCCACGCGGGCCTGGGCCACGCGGGCCTGGGCCACGCGGGCCTGGGCAAGGCAGGCAGCCCAGCAGGGGGAGGAAAGGGGAAAGAAAGCTGTGATTTACAGGGCAGCACAGTGGGGGGCTTGTGCGAGCTCTGCAGGCCGGAGAATTGACATGCACAAGAGTGCGGCAGTGTGTGTGGCAGGACTGCAGCTGCTTCCCAACGAGGAGTCCCAACGCTCATATGTACTCTCTGAATCACACACACACACACACACACACACACACAGAGAGGTGCTCACTGAAATACTCATGAAGGTGCTCTCCGGAGGAGGTGTGGTCTGTGGCAGGGAGGTGTGGTCTGTGGCGGGGAGGTGTGGTGGTCTGTGATGTGATGGGCGGGGGAGGTGTGGTCTGTGACATGACTGATGTGCAGAAAAGGCTCAAACGTTGCTGTGAATGTGAAAAACGGGGGACATTCGAGAAGCCCTGTGTGCTCAGCCCTAAATAGCAAACAAGAATAGGCACTCTGAAAGGAGACCTCCACAGTAAACACAGCACCGCTACAAAGCCCAGGCTTATATGTGAGCACGGTGGCATTCTAGATGATGCACTGTGAGGATATCGTGAAGAAGCTCTCCAGTGCCTGAGCAAAGCACGCGAGAAGCAGTCATATGCAGATGTGTCTTAATCCAGGAGGTCCTCTTTAAAGTCTCCCGAGGAACTTCAACGGTGGACCCAAAGCCCGAGGAGACTCCCTAAGCTGATGTTAAACTCTGCACAGAACGCCGAAGGTCACAGCACAGCAGCTTTTATTAATGAAACACAAGAAAACAAGGACACCAGCCCTAACCTTCGATTTCTTGCAGACTAGCAGGGGCCAAACTAAAGAATCCAGAAGGTTCTCTAAAAACCGGAGGTGTTCAAAAAGTTCCTCATGAATATTTCAAATCAGGCTCCAGTTCAGGATTGTTAGAGATTTCTACTCTTCTATTCTAATCCTCGCGATCAGGGGAAGTGTTGATAAATGTGTTCATTTCTGGTATGCCAGCATCACGGGTCAACGAGCAGGACGGCGATAACATCTCCACTACCGCTGGGCCACAAGGCCATGGACGCAAACCCAATCACAGTTTCACCAGAACTTTGATTCCTCAGAGGACAAAAATTCATCTTCTGAAAACTCTCAAATTCTCAGGACTGAATCTCTTCCCATTGGGCTCTAGCCAGGTCTGTTAGCTTAGCTGCTAGGCTAGTTGGGATAGCACTACATGAAGCGTCTTCCTTCCTCTGGGATTCCTGCCAGCACACTGCGCTGAACTGTTTCCCACCCATTTCTCTGCTCTGCACGTACACACACACCCACACCATCCATCCTTACATCTATCCTTACCTGATGTACCCGATGGTACCATCAAGCTAGAGGACACCAGGCGACAGGCTTCAATAAATGGTTCTACTGTAACTCTCAATCTCCGGTGTGGAGATGATGTTATGTGGTCATAATTTCTTTCTCCACACGGGTATAGCTACATAACGGCTACAAACGGACAAATTCAAAGCTGCAACTTCGTAGCGTCCAAACGTTGACTGGGTGACCTCAGCCTGTAGGAAACCTCCTCATATACTAAACCTTTGGGTACAATGCTGCTTTCTTCGTTTATGTACGCTGTAGCTTAGTGAACTCTCCAGAGAAAGTTGCTGTTGCTGAATAATCCATCAGAGACAGCAGACTGCAGGGCCGGGAGGAGTTCTTTGAAAACTTTTGATGATACGAGATCTTTGGAGACTCCTAGAGCTGCGACATCACAATGCTCCCCATTCCCGTCCGAGCCTGATCCCATCCAAGACATGACCTCACATCCTGTGTGACCTCACATCCTGTGTGACAGGATGAAGTCTAAAAAGGCTGAGCAGCGCACTCATGTACGGCCTGGGCCGCTTATCCAATCCTGTCGTCCACATTAGTCTTTCTAATGAAGCAACATTAGAGCTTCTGATTAATTTCTGTCTGCACTATAATACACCATGGAAGACAATTAAGGATGAATTACAACAGGTCGCTTTGAAGGACACCACTGAATCATTTCAGTAGGTAATCATCATTTGGTGTTTTGCGCGTTATAAGACTAAATTAGATAGAGTCATTCATGCATTCTACTGTGTGTCTGAATTGGCTGAATAAAGACTGTTTCTTATTAGAATAATGCGTTGCTATTTCTTCATAGCTAATAGCAAAAAGTAAATAATACTTAATAAATAAACCTCAATAAGTAAATAATACTTAATAAATAAACCTCAATAAGTAAAAAATAATACTTAATAAACCTCAATAAATAAACCTCAATAAGTAAATAATAGCACGTTCGAGCGACTCGGTGAATCTTTTGACACGTCTTCCTCCACAGTCATCTGTAGGACTGTAGGACATTGCACAGCCCTGATCAGAGTTACAGCCACAAGAAACTCGCAGGTCCGTGTTGAATTCGGCCCCCACACGGTTGCCGTAGTGACCGAGTGTGAGCGCGGAGAGAGTTCGTTCCCCGTCGTCTTACTCGGGGCGGTGCGAAGGGCAGTCGGACGGCTCCTGGCCTGTGCCCGCCACACGGACCGAGCCGTCCCTAGATACTGCGCTTTTGTAAGCTTGCCTCCTCTTTTGGCCCGACCTTTGACCTGCAGCTGGCTGCTCCCTTCCTGTTTCCTGTTTTCCATGATAAAACAGCCAGGCAAGGGAGAAAGAGAGAGAGAGAGAGCGCGAGTGAGCGAGCCGTCAATCACAGAGCCCTCCTTTGCGCCCCCCCCCTTTGCCTCGGCACAATAAGGGCCCTAGACAATATTAGGAAAGCATTTCTCTGTAGCTGTGTATTTTTAGGTCTGCATTAAAACACTCTAGTTTACCGCGCCTTTGATTTCTTTCCGCATGTAGGCCTGGTACTGAAATAATTTAGCCATTTACTGCCACCATAAAATGTACATGTTTAATGTGCCTTATGTACTGCACTTTTGATGAATGACATAAAAGTGAATGCAGAGAGAGAGAGGCGGGGGGAGGTGGGGGGGGGGGGGGGGGGGTTGTGGAGGGAGAGATAGAAAGAAAGAGGGAGAGAGACAGGGGGGGGAGAGGGGGAGCTTACTCATTACTGCTGTGTTTTGTTAGTTGTGCAAGCATGTGTCTTTTGGCAAACACTTCCCTTTAGCCATTCATCCTCTCTCAACCCTGAGGCATCACACTTGCCCGTCTTCTGGGGTTCTAAAGACAGCGGGCTGTACAGCGGGCAAATCACCCAGAGGTTGAAAGGTCATTTGAGCACTGCACAACGGACACAAAAGGGTCAACTCCTTAAGAACGCCTGCTGCAGTCCCACTGTATCAGGACAGACCCGCCCTTCAGGACAGACCCGCCCTTCAGGACGTCAGAGAGGACGCTTAGGGAGATCTCGCAGACTGAACATGTAATTCAGCTGAGGGCCGAAACTTCCCATCTCCCACTTCACTACAACTGTGTGCGAGATATGTTAAATATATGTATGTATGTCTCTCTCTCACACACACACACACACACACACACACACACACACACACACACACACACACACACACACACACCCACACACCCCTTCTCTTTGGGAAAATGGACCCAATTCGTGCGCTGGGTTTCCTTTTCAACAGAGTCATCACTTCACGAGCGTAACTCCGGAACTGGGTTCACAGCAGATCTGTGCCAGGAAACGTCGCTGACAGAAGGTTCACACTCCACAGCACATTCACACCATAAATATAGAAATATCAAAGTCACTTCATGTCCACTTAGGGGGGGGGGACACAATCTTAAGACTATTTCTCCATTGTGAGGCCTCATAGATGTGAACTTTGTAGCCCTTCAGGGGACGAGACTTCAAGGGAAACGAGAGCAGCGCGTGTGTTTTAGCTAGACGCCAACATTGAGGTGTTGTGTAGCTGTGACTACACGCACGCTCACCAGGCCCGAGATAAACGGGCTGAAGTTTCACGAGGGCGCGGCCGACCCGGAAGGGTGAGGAGGCCTACAGAACCACGCCGCTCGGATGGGTCGGCCACCGTGTGCATCCAGAACAACGTGGATTGTTTAAGCAACCAAAGAAAGATGGGGCCTCATGAAAGGGTCAATTAGAAGTTATTGTAGTTCCTACAGATGACACGGTGTGAATCTCCTAAAAGGTGCTGAAGAATAACAGAAACAGCTTCAAACTGAAGGACCTTAACTTGGGCTTCACATCTGGCCTATCGGGACATATGGAGGAAACACAGGCCTTAAAAACGCAAACAAAAACAGTAGAGATTACTAGAAACTCCACTTATGTCTTTAGTACGCCAACATTTCCACTGGCCAAATACTCAAACCCTTAAAGAACGAGCTAAAACTGCAATGGCGTTTGAAGACCTCAGAGAAGTGTAACGTTTCCCCAGAACCAACACGGAAGAACGAGACATCTGCAGAAGTTTTTTTTTTACCCTTTCTGTGGCAACACCATAAATGAAGAACAAGTGTGTACAGTGGTCGTGTCTTTATCTACAATCGCAAGCCTCCTCCTCTCCGATGAGGTTTTTACTCTTCACTCAAGACGAGAGAGCAGGACGCGTAGCGTGACGTGACGCTGCACAGAACACGCACAGAACACGCATGCATCCGCACCACAACAAAATGCACCTGTGAGTGACACTGGAGCCAGTATCAAAGGAAGCTACAGCAAGATTACAGCACAAAGGAGTTCCTAAGAGTCAGTTACACCACAGAATTGTAGAACCTGTCTCTGGGCCAAACACGTGGGTCGGGCCTCGTTAGTTTATCTGCAGACGTATTTCCGGCTCGCTGCAACTGATCCATTTATGCAGCGTTCTCACGCATGAGGTAAGAAGAGATAATAGTTAAATGGGGAGATCGGACTGGTGGTGGTGTTTGGGGGGGGGGGGGGGGGGTGTCAGGCCTGTGCTGACCCATGTAGGCACACAAGACCACAACCACTGTGGTGTAAATTTAGCACCCGGCCCAATGGCCCACTTCTAGATATTGCACGGATTCTAGGTGCACAGAAATCAGGACATGGAGCACACCGAGGGTGTGCGGGTACTGAGGGACGGCAGGGCGGACTCCAACAGTCCCAGGCTTTAGCCCGGGGTGGAATACGGCACCGTGGAAGCCACTACTGCTCGGCTTCTGGATGTGGATGGAGCAGATGAACGGTGCTAAGGCTCATGGGATATCATCACGTCCTGCAGATTACATCATAATGAAAGCACTACAAATAATAAAAAATAATAATAATCTGAGCAGACACACCGAGGTGTTGCATCACAGAATTTAGTTCCGCTAAATCATACCGCACGTGTTAAACTACGAGACCAAACCCCGACGGCCCGGTACTGCGCTACAATCGTTGGGCTTAGACCTTCCGCCCACTGGGATCCGTACGCGCAGAGTTGGTCCCTAGCAGTGTTAAAACAGAGTGTTAATTCAAGTGTGAGCACATGCTGAATGTGCGAACAAGCTCATTAGCCCGTTTGGGTCGTAAAGTGCAGATTCCCACATGGTCTCTCCGAGCCCGGATGAATGGTGCCGTACGAACGCTGCACACGGAGCAAGGAGTGAAGTCGTTGGCCGAGAGAGCAGCGTCCATGTGTGCGATCGCGTGACCATCCCTTACGCACTGGACAGGCCCGTCCAGTTTTAGCTCTGCTCGAACACGCATCAAAGACGGGGAGAGGCTACGATGGTCTGGTGGGAGAAAGGAGGCCACTCCAACAAGATGTTTCCTAACCTAAATCAGAGCCTGGTGAAGCTACGCCCGAGTCCACACCCACACGAATTCCCCTCCTTCCTAAGAATGCACATTCACCGTCAAAGAGTTTTGGACTATAATAAGTCCATAAAGCCAAAGCCACCTGATCTGATCTCCGTGACACTGAAAGACGAAGATTAGAAAGTAACTTTTGCTGTAATGTTTTCGTTGCTTGGCCCCTCGCCCACACTGGAGCCAAGACATCGCATCGCTATGGTAACAGCGCTTGTTTTCAGGAACCGAAAATCTCAAGGTCAAGTTTTCTAACAAAGTCTTTTCTCTTTCCCCGTCATCTGGCATTGGCTTTAGTGTTACAATTTTTACACGACTATTCTCCTCTCTCTTTATCCCTTAAGAGTTTAAAGGCCGTTTGTGTTATAAATGATAAATGAGCTCCGTTCTGATTGGCTGCCCTGTACTGTGCTTTATTCAAAATACACTCTGAAAATGTGCCTGAGAACTGCAGTGCAAGTGGGCGGGCCTAAACTGCTATAGTATGAATAGGCAGAGATATGTAAATGAGTGTGTGTCTTCCAATAGCCTACATTTGCAGCTTAGAACCCATATATGGACTATATGAACAAAGGGAGTGAATGGAACAGTTTAGAATCCAACAATATTTACATATTACTTCAAAATTGTTTCAGTAAATCGAAAGAAATTCCGATTTTTTTGTGTAGTTTTAACATCGCCAGAATTAAAACTACACTACAATTCAGAATTAATCATTACATTTGCTCCGACTACATATTCTCCAGCAATTCAACATCGGTAAACCACAAGGTAATAAATATACAGTCTAATTCAGCAATGGCACAGCAAGGCAAACTTCAAAACTCCAACTACAATACTACAAAAATGGCTACAGTGCCTACGCTGTAGGGGTGCGATACCAAGACGATTCACCACATAAACCTACAAAACTCCTGAGTTAAAGCTGAAACTACACACTTCTGTTCTCCATTCATGGGTTAAAGCAAGAAATTTTCATTTGACTGAAAAATTTTCCTGGCAAAAGACAATGCCAGCAATTACTGAAAATGTGGTGTAGTTGGGACACGGCCTCTTTTGCCTAATTCCACATATTAAACACATTTACAAAGTATACTTATCTATCTGGGGGTCCTCTTCCAGAAAATTATTTAAAGATCAAGTCAAATTTAGTGAATCCTGGTGAGTTTTAAAAGGTATGACGGAGATAAAAAAACAAACTATGAGAAACTATGTTCACAACTGTTCACACTGTCTTCTAACTGCTTCCAAGTAAACTAACTTGACTTCTATACTGTTTTGGTGATCTCATGCTCAATAAGGTACTTCATTAGACTGTAAAAGATAACAGTTCTGTATCAGTAACAATTTACTGTCTCATTTGGGCATGTTGCTCATTCTTTTTATAAAGACTTCAGAACTGGGGAGTTTTCAGGATTACGCGAATAATGTCCTGTACGCAGTTATCCTATCCTGACGCTGTCCTCCTCGGTCCCAAGCCGCATAACCGTGTATTCTTCCGCCGCGCACACCAAACACCAAGTTCCGTTTAGACGCACGGATCAACGTTAAACTTAATTAAGTTAAATATTTATACATATACTCGAAATGATTCGAAATAATTCGCTTTTAATCACATTATTTAATGGTGGTTTATTTCCAAAACGCCCAATCTTAACGTCTTCACGTTCTCTCATGTTTCGTCCTGGAATTACAAGAGGCTCGTATTTGTTAACGTAAAGAGAACTGTTCAGTCAGACAGATATTTGTTGTGAAACTAAGTAGTTACAATTTCAAGCATTTCAAGTAGGCTACTTAGCCTAAATTCCAGCACTTTTCACACGTGAAACACAAAGCAACATTAAAATTCATCAGGTAAATGTTCATTCCCCTGTTTTGCGGGGTATTTCTTTATACTACCAAAGAATGACGCGCCAAATAGCCTCCAGAGTTCGCGCAGGTTTGCGGGAGGTTAATGGAGTCGCGCGCTACGGTCAGGCAGGAGGGGGAGGTCACTTTTCTAGTTATGTCCGAAAATCAGAAGGTGCACCCGCAAGTCAATCAAACGACACCGCCGTCATCCATCCATCCAGTAAGAATCATATTTCGACCACAAAACAGATAGCACACGCGTGTGTGGTTTATTATGATTTGACGGATTTTTTCCCCCAAAAAATCAAATGACGGAAATCCGTCGTAGTGACGGAGAACTTTAACCCATGTCCATTTCAAATCCAATATGCCAAAACCAAAACCACGAAAACTGTCCCCGTCCAATTAAAAGTGCTACAGCCCATTTTCAGCGCAAGGCAAACCGTTTTAATCAGTAGCAGGAAGAACGATGAATTCATTCAGTCTTTTTGCTCCACTCTTTACCATCACAACTGCAATACATCACCGTCCACAGCAATTCCTACTTGAACTCACTACATTTCTGCATATTTAATTCATCTCAGCTGCTTTAAAATGTCCAACACCTTTGCTAAGCTATTATAAAGTGGCATTAATTAGGTTGAAGCAGTAGCAATACATATGTAATCACGATTTGCAATTTGAGCAGGAAGAGAACTCTGCGTGTGCGGAACAAACACCTGACTGATATAAAGCACGCGCTCAATTTACCCGTCTTGAACCCTTCACGTATTTCATGGGAAAAAAAGTTTTAAAATGAGATGCAAATACAGTGTGCAGTGAGGCAGCAGGAGGGGGCCGAGCCGTCCAAGCTCACATCAGCGAGCAGGCGTGATCACGGCCAGCGCCGGCTAAGGACACAGCAGCAGGGGGCGCTAGGGCCATGGACACGGGACCAACGTAGACAACCATTCACACCTCACACTGCAGAAAGGACAAAGAGAGACAGTCTGCACTCTCTCGTCTTATATGGAGTGTGGTAAATGGTTTCAAACAGCGCTAGATCATTTTAACACAAGGTTATCGGACCTCGTTAGGTTGAATGTTTTGAATAAGTGCTTACAGTACAAACTTTCACAGTTGAGAAGTTGCGATTCTCCTCACAGAACGCGACACCGTGAAAAATAGCAACGTTGTAAAACGTGAATGAGCACGGACCGGCTAAGGCCACACGGAGCCTTCGGTCCACGCAGACACGACAAACACGCATGTGGCCGCCACACACAACTCACTGCACCTGCGTGACGATATATCTCAAAAGAGAAATGATCACAGGCCTCTTCTCTTTTATACTACGAAGAAGATTCACACTGATGAAAGATGAGACAAGCCATGCAGTCACAAGAAATAAATAAAATATCTGGCAAACAAGAGCAAATACAAAAAAAGGAGAAAATGAGAGACCATTATGAAGTGCCGACTACTTCGGATCAATTAGAAATGTAATTGCTCTCGGTTAGACTCTCCCTGACACTTTGTCCGCTACTAAAACGCCAGTGTTGCAAAGAGGAGTTGGGGAGATGTAATCTTACAGCGATATAAACTTCATGTGGGCCACGCAGCTGATGTGACGTGTGCCTCTTAACACAACTTGAGCACCAAACGAGATGCCCCACAATCGACTGCGGCCAGAGTTCTTTCACATGATTCAAGACCCGACACACAGTTTCACAAGAGAGCTTCTGCTTTTAGATCGACCTCTCACACACACATAAGGCTTCACCAAGATAGTGAGCCGTTTCTCTTCTGAGAACTACTTCTCAAAACGCTGGCTAGCAGCATGACACCCCCCCCCCCCTCCTCCCACCGCTGAGGGTTGTCAAAGACAAAATCATACTGCTCACATCATACTGTTCACACTTCTCTTTTTGTAGCCTAAACTTCACATGCCATAACGATCTCATACATGTTGAGTGCTGTGTGGTTTTATTTTTTAATTATTATTATATTATTATGTTATGGGTTTTGGGATGTGTGATGGTGTCAGCTTTGGCCACGACCGTGTCTCTTATTGTGTTAAGCAGAAATGTCCAATAGCACGGTCAACATGGGTGCACCAAAACAGAGAGCAAACTAGCCCTTTAACCCCATGGAGCCTGTGGACCAGACACCGGGCCTGGGTGGCTCACCTGGGCTGGGAGTTCTCCTCATACATGCGTTCTTTGCCCTCCTTGAAGAGGCTGATGGTCTGCTTGGTCTTCTTCGTCAGGTTCTCCATGAAGACGCGGAAGTACTCGATATCGCCCAGAGTCTCCATTCTGCCCTCGTAGCGAGACAGGATGGTGCGTAGGTGCTGGTAGGAGTCTGGTAGCAGGTCCAGGATGTACGGAGGACTGTTCTTGAGGGCGAGCTTGGGATTCTGGCATAATCGCACCACCTTGACAGAAAGACAGAGAAGTGCCACTAAAGTTAGGCTGACGAATCATTCACGGACTGAAAATACACTTTAAGGAAAAAAAGATGGAATGAAAGTATTTAGCTTATGTTTAATCTCTGGAGGTTTAAATTGTCCCTGGAATAAAATGTATTCCATCCATAAAATCATTGAAGAAACAGACACACGATAACTAGGTGATAAGGGACAAATTTATCTTCTTCTGGTTCAGGTGATGCCAACAGAATATTTAATTTATATTTAAAGTACATCTACTCCTCCATGGACTGCCTGTTCTAAGAACACACTTTAAAGTGAATTAATACAGCTGACCACTCTAGACAAATGAAATAAAGAGAGAGAAGAGTAGAGAGAGGAAAAGGGGAGCAACACTCAGACTTGGTCTACCCTTGAGCTGACGATGGCGCTTTTTACTAAATACATCCAAACACTATGCAATAGGAACCTCTGTACTTCACACTGAAATGACTCCTGCCAAGTTAGAAATGCAGTGCCAAGGCGTTTTGCTCAGACATACGGGCCCGGCCGGACTATTGCTGGTCCAGCAGCTATGCGTCGTCACCTTCTGAACTATTGATCAAGACGTGGGTGGGAAATTGGAGGAAAGTGCTATCTGCTCAGATGTCAAGGCCCCGGCGGGAGCTTCACTGCACGACGGACCCGGCCTGCAGCCACTTGGATCAGAGGGGCGGGAACAGTGGGGGTAAGCTCCGCCCCTAAGCTCCGCGCCAGCTGTGGCTGGGGCAACAAGCAAATGATGTCATAGTGAGGTCACAATAGAGCCCATTCTCATGCCCGCCACGCGTGGTGTTCGTCCAGGCCAAACATCAGCCCCGACATGCAGGAGATAAGTGTGCAGTCACTGGGACGTCCTCAGAATTATCAGGAAGCACGCATGCCATTACGCCAAGACATGGCCGCCATCTCCTTCACGCAAATCAGCATGCAGACACGCCCCCACACGGTGCCCTCCAGTGGTGTTGGTGGGAGGGGCTTGAAGGGTTTCTACGAGTGCTTCACTGCCCTGCTCGCTCACCTGCACCCTCAAGATCAGCCAATGGCCCAGGACAACGCGCCCACCACTATGCAAATAACCTGTAACCATTTATTCGACCAACAAAGCACACCAATATTATATAGAGCACAGGCTGAATTCTCAGCTAGAAACATTTGATAGGTGGTTCAGCACCAAGATGGTTGGTTTTCACAGTATTATAATGAGAGAGAGGTTGAGGGAGAAGCTGTCCACCCCAAACGTCTGAACAAGGGAAAGGCATGAGTCGCCCAGCCTGCTCTCAGTGACGCTAGCGACAGCTACAGAAGCCACATCGCCGTTCTGAAACCCGGACTGTGGGACCAGAACGCTGCTCTGTCCTCCAACGAACAGCTCGTGTCGGTGTTGCGGGTTCCCAGGGCTTCACCATATTTAATGTTTAGTTTTATCTGTATAGTTTATAAAAACAGAGGCGGCCATTTCAAGACAGCTTACGGTGAAATAAGTAGCTATAACCCGATGGTTTGTCCGAGTTAGCAAACACAGAAACGAAAGCTTTAGTTTGCTATAGTTAGTGCGTCATCTAAAAAAGGCTTCGTTATTTTGCAAACTGTTGAAATACACAAGAATTCAAATGCATCTCTCCCATGTAGGCTACAACTTCATTATTTTGAAGAAAAAAAAAAATGCAAACTGAACAATAGAACGGTTACGTGTCTTTTGCTACAATTTTAGTGTGCAAAACTACAAATCCATGGCAGTGAACAGAAAAGTATATAGTAACCCTACTCAACCAATGATAATTAGCCAGCACAGTAACAGGAAAGTGGAAGGTTGTCAGAAAATCCCAATACAGACACATCAAATGTCACAGCAAGTAAGAGTTGAGAAAAAGGAACAAGTAAATACAATGAACGCCACCCAGTCTAGAGCAAAAACCACATGGCAACATTTTTTTATATCATATTTGAAAGTAAAAACCTCTACAGATAAATGGAGCATTAAAATTAGGTTTGATAACCGTCTTTAATTTACTTTTTGGTATTTGTTGTTCTGCATCCTAATAATGAGCTTTCATATAAAAATAATTTCTGACCTGACAGAAGTCATTGTATATGAAACTACAGAATTCTATGCAAAACAACTGACAGCAACTTTCAGCAAGTTTCATGATTTGTATCAAGTCATCAGGTTATTTACCAATTACCATGTTCTTAATTCTTATTAATCAAACCCCCAATACAAATTCCAGTGCAAAGTGGAAGATTAAAACGCATTTCTCATGATCCAACGCTAAACTCATGTTTAGTGACGTGGTAACTAGTTCTACGCCATTTATGTTGGGTTTTTGACGCACAAGGCTAGTTCTCCTTTTTATAAGGCATGAAGAAAATATGCCATCTAATCCTTACTTTGAAGAATAGCAAAGATGTTGGTTTTGGTGCTGGTGAAATGCCACTGTAGAAGGTCGACATGAGTCTAACACACACCATGCACGTTTTGACAGTTGTTACCCTGTGCCTACAGACCCTTGTGACACTTGTCTTGTTTTCTTTGATCAAGTATCAAGGAGAACTTGACAGGAAACCTGAGGTCAGCATTGCAACCACAACTTTTTCCGTACCATGAAGTTTGAGCAACAACAAAAAAAACCAGACAAACTCAAAAACACTTATATATCAATCCAAAATTGACTTGAAGTTAATGAAACCTCAAAAATATTAATTAAGTGACTTGTTCAAATATTAACTGGTGGTTCTCCTGTCCGCTGAGCAAGTGTGTTTAATTGTTAAAGGTGTGTCAGGAATTGAGTATGTCTTGCAGACAGGCCTACCTAAATAAGAGACCAAGACAATATTTAAATCTCAGTTTAAAGCAATAAAGCTCTCTGACAATCAAGAAACCGATGTGCAGCTTTTGAACAGCAACTAAATCAGTTTAACTGCACATCTTCTGAAAAATAACCCCCCAAACACAACTAACTTTGACTAATAAGTCTCCAACCACAACTAACTGGTTGTACAGGACGCCCAAAGTCCTGTTTTAAGTCAAAGTGTTGCGTCTGCCAGTGTGACCCACTTAAATCCCCATCCACGTCTAAGCCCTCTTGGATAAACTGTTACTCAGTCTTATTTTATTCTGACCATCACATGTAAATATATAACCAGCCAAGAGAGCTGGCAATTTGGTCCCCATCAATGTCGTGTGGATTAGACCTGGAGATTATGACCAAAAACTTTTTATTTTTCACCAATATAATTACATTTCTGCAAGTTAACAACGCAACTGGGAGCTGTAGCCCAGCCAGCCTCCAGCTCCTCACTCACAACCTTGTGATCCTACTAGCTGGAGAGCTAGCTTAGCCTAGCCTAGCCTAGCCAGTTAGCTAGCTACACTGGACAATATAGCCCAGTTAGGCTTTGGCCGTTTCCTACGACATTTTATCCCATTATAAAAAGAAAATTTGACATTTATTTTTCCTCATGAAAATCTAAATACATCACGTTATTGAGGGGCAGGCGAGTTTAACCACCCTAGCTTTTTTTTGTCAGACCAAACCCCCCGCCACTAGCATTGCGGGCTAGCTATCCCGCTAGCTAATTGTCTTAGCAACTGCGCGTGCATCGGGTGCACGCGCAGGCCACAAAACCCCGAAGCTAGCCGAGTTAGCCGGCCGTGCTAACGAGCGGGCCCCGTCTCGCCTTAAAAACTCACCCCCGCAACTAAAACCCCTCCTCAGCGGCCTCGGTGGCCTTGATAACCCGACGAAAATCACGCGGTCGCGGTCGTACCTTGTCCATGAGCTTCCAGCATTTCTCCACGGTCTTTTTGTCCACGGCGCCCGGCTGGTGGTGGGAGTGGTGTAGGTGGTGGTGGGGCTGGAAGGCGTCCTTCATCATCCCGATGAGACCGCCACCTTTCTTCAGGTTCCCCGCCATGGTGGTGGTGGGTATCCCCCAGACACCCTGGACACTCTCTCTCCCCTTCTCCCCCCCTCTCCGGTAGTCGCAACAAGCACTTTTGACCGATGAAAAAAACCCCCCCGGTGAGGACAGCGCCCGAGCGGAGGGTCGGTGGTCCGTGGTCGGGGGGTAGGGGGGGTGTCTCTACCGAGGCAGGGCTCCCATCAACACCCCGCGCCCGCCGCACACCGCGCTGTCATCGGCCTCAAAAGCAAGTGCATCCGAATAAAATAAAATTTTTAAAAGTGTCAAAAAAGGAGAAGAAAATCTTCTATCATATATGGAGTTTTGTCGGGGAGGTCACGTCTGTTCCGTGCGGACACCCAGCTGGGTCTTCAGCGACACCCCGACCCCGCTGCTCCTCCGCGCTCTGCGACAGGAAGTCGAGGCTGAACCATGGCAGGAGTCCGCACCAACAACCCGCTCGCCCTGCTAATAAGAGACAAAATAATAATAATAATAACGTATTATGGAAATAAACACCGATTTCTAACTCTTCCCCCTTCCGACTTGGTAGCAATAATCTTCCTGTTCGTCCCCTTCCGCCTCTCGGACCTTTTAGTTGAGGAACATGCCGGCGTCCACCCACCACCCACACGCCCTCCTTTATATTCACATCAGACGGGTGCGAGCGGGTCTTGCAGCAGGGGAACTTTAATACACCACACTTTATTTTTGACATTCTACCTTTTTAGAAATGTAGGATTAAATGTAGTATTAAATTTCTATTTGAATTCGCTACTTTTATTTTTTTTTATCATTTTAATAAGCATGCCGTTTCGTTTGACGTGACTTTTATTTTGACAGGATAACAAAAAACGGAGTGATCGGTTCTTTAAAACATTTTGCTGACAAAAACCACGAAGATGTCTTTGAACTTAACGAGGCGTGATTCCCATGCATAAAAGTACACGAATGACTAGACGACTTTTGGATGTATGCCTTTCTGTCACTTCATATGAATACTCGATAATAATTTTTAAATAGTTTTTTTCTCTATTCTAATGTTGCAAGAGAGAGTTCGCACCTTGACACAGAATTTCCAGAAAAACAATAAATTGGGCTCCCCTGTTTTTCAAGGCCCCTTATTCCTCTTCACAGGAGATAAAACATGAATCCCACGTCTTCAGTTTCCCGTAAATGAAACGTCGGCACGAATATACTCATGCATTTATATCATTTGGATTCAAGAGCACTTGAGTTTGGGTTGCTGGAACAAAGTTTGGTGTTTAGAAATGCGACAGGCCTCATTTAAACCTGTTGTCTTTTTCTATTTTATGTATGCAGGAGACGATGTGTTTGGTGCTCAGAAGTGTGTGTGTGTGATGTGTAAGTGTGTAGTGTAAAGGTTGAGCTTGGTGTGCGCTTTAGCCATTCATAAGCCACATGTGGACAGTTTGAACATGCAAATGTCGGGTCTTTAAATGTTTTAATGAACACTGCTCCACTTGCGGCCCTATTAAACTCTTAACGGAGCGCCAACGTGCGCAAACAGAAAGTGTGTTACATCTTCACAGATATATTGGGCCAGAAACTAACACGACTGTGGAATACGCCTTTAAGAATCCCTGTACCGACCACAGGCGAATAACCTTCTGCTTTACAGCCACATTAAGGAGCTTGGCAACACCGCACACCTCCCCACCACCTCCACACCTCCTCCACGCTAGTTAGTTACGGCCCTGTATCGTTGATGCGTCTCCCAGTCCCGCCTCGCAACCAGTGCGCTTGTGTACTGGGACACAGTGTACCAGTGGCCTTCTTGCGCTTCTCTCCCGGTAACTGGAAGTCAACTGGAACCATATTATGCCTCCAAAGAAACGAAAAGGAAATATAAAGAAAATCAAAAAAGACAAACCTGATAAAGGTGTTTTATTTAAATCCAGTTTGGGGATAGGCTATAGACTGTTGCGTACAAGCGACTCTACACGGGAGTGTTATGGAGCAGGAGTGTGTTTATTATAGGGAAACTCACTTAACCAATGTCGGGTTTATTAATATGCAGCTCCTTTTCTTTTTTTCACGTGTAGGCGATGAACTTGTCGAGAAGTATCGGAGAAGTATCTTGGACGTGGCTGTGTTAAAAGAACAGCTTGGTAAGAAAACACCCACAAGGAGAGGGAAATATCACTGAAATTAATATAACAATAACACATCTTACCGTTACCTGCAGATAATATCGAAGCATGAAGCTCTTAAATGGGCTACACCAGTATCACAACTATAAAGGTCACAGTTAAATGAATGATTTCTAGTACACCATTTCTGCTCTTTTAGTTATCAGTAGGCAGACGTGGTCTCTTTCTAAATATACATACAGAACTAGCAGAAATAGTGAATTAGTGGTGGACACGAGAGAATTCATGAAGCACATGAAGAAGTTGAGACATGGTTAGAAAACAGACAGTAGATTAAGGTGTATTTACCTTCACATAGTTGAATAAGGTCAGACAGACTTTGGTTTTCCATCTAAATAGGCCAACATAACTGTATTTGGGTAGAATACTTAGAAAACATGATTAAACTGGCAACTTGCCAGGTTTGAGTAGTGTTTGAAAAAGAAAAAAAACAATTTAGATTAGATTTTTATCGCATAATAAATGTTTTATTAAGATTACCATGACGAGTGCAAGAAAACTGTAACAACGGGACATGTAATGCAACACTTATCGAGACCTAATCCTGTCAGGCCAGTCTGAAACCAGTTTTCAAGTAAGCTTACTCGTACTCGTCATGAGAAACTAACAACTTTAGCCTTTATCTCCTTAGAAAGATTTGGGTCAGCAAGAACCAAACAGACTCAACCAGATTTGCTGCCTGATTTTTGATGTGAGAGCGATAACTCTGAGTCAGGGGTAAACATTAAGACCGCCTAAGGAGATTAAATAGAATAGAGGAGATATAGTATGGAAAAATGAGTGCTCAAATACAACGTATCATCATTCAGCATCTTTGCAGAATTTTAGAGTGGGTAGATGTTTATATCTCTTACTGCAGTTCAGGTCAAAAGTGCAGAATGTTAAAATCACCCAAGCTGGTGAAGTTTGCAGCAGAGAATTCAGGATGTGTGCAGATTCACTTTCATCATTACCATACAGTGTCTTATCCAAGGTAGTGGAGTGTGCAGCAAAAATAAGAAACAGTGCACCTGGCCGTTGTAATGCCGTACGCACTGTGTATTCCTGTCCTCTTAAGTGTTCAGTTCTTCTCGGTTAGCTCTCCAGACACAGGTGGCGTCTCACGCCGTGTCCGTGAGAGATGAGATGAAGTACCAGATAAGAGACGTGAAGCATGCGCTCTCTCAGGAGAAACTGGACATGAAGGATATCACTGCAGGTCTTTCATTTATACGCTTGAACTATTTTTAGCTGTCATGCGACCTACATTGTCAATCAAGTTGTATTCTACTTGTTTTTGTGAGACTCTCAGTGGTCTATTTAGGTTAATTTAATGCACAGTAAAGTGTTTTATTGAATCTTTTTTCTCTGTTCCTGAGCAGATCTCAGCCGTCAGTATAAAACCTTACAAACAGACATGGAAGATAAAGTAAAACAATTAGAAACAAACGTGTCAGTGCTTCAGAAACAGCTTGGTGAGTCTATTGGCATATCTATTGGCATATCTATTGGTCCAGCGAGTAGGATGTTTTGTTTAAAACCTGATAAAAATATAAAAAATATTCTCCACTGGAGTACCTGTAGATTGTCATGTGATAAGATGTAAATAGGTTAGTTGTTGTGCTGGATAAGGGCTTCTGTTTTACACAAAGGATATTCACATCTTTTTCAGATATAACATGAAACAATGTGGGAATCCAGATAATCAAAAGCATATAAGACCATTAAGATTTACAAACAGAAAAATGATCAGTACAATAAAATCTTTCTTATCTATATATCTAAAAGGCCTATGTAAATATGTAATACTCAGAGAGTTTGTGAATGTTATTGTAATGGAGACACATTGAAGTCTGCAGACACCAGGTAGACCTTTAGACAAAAACCACAGTGCAAAAGTTGTCTGTTAGAGCTAATGGTGACTAATACAGATGACCCACTCTCTGGTCTGTTTGGATATTCAAACACCAATGGACCGGTGGGAAGGTGTTTTACCACTTCCTTCACGACTCTGGTGTGTTCAGTGTGTGTTCAGTGTGTGTTCTGTGCAGCGCCAAGCATGTAACGCACGTCTGATGCAAAGGAGCTGGAAGTCTCATCATGGCTGTGTTTGGTCAGACCAGTGTCACGTGGATTTAAAGAAGGAAAGAGAGGACCGAGAGCGAATGGAAGAAGAGAAAGACGCCCGGATTGCCGACCTGCAAAGCACACTGGACAATATGGACGCGGAGTATGAGAAAACCCTGCATGTACGTGAACAAGAGTGAATGTCGTAGCACGGAACATAGAGTGAAGAACTACTAACTATTGAGTTTTGATGGATGACACATCGTTATTCTATTTGAAAGAATACCTTCCGCAAAGCTGCCGGTCAATCAAATTCCACTATAATAGAAGTAATTATCTTTCCTACAGTTATTTCATATATAACTAATGGTACCACAGTGGTGGTACAACACTGATTGACAGCCACATTATTCACTGAAGCAAAAAGAAGCCCAGTGTTTAATGCATTGCTGGACTTTATACTGAAACGAGGACTGTTTCTGTTTCCTTACATAAGCACATAACACTTTGACTTCATTTCACAGGCCTGTCTGGACCGTTTGCTCTGGTATGTATCTGAGGCTCAGAAACAATGGGTGGATGAGAGTTCTGACCTCCACCGACAGGCCAAGGACACGCTAGCCAAGCTAGGCTTCAACCCACTGGACTTCTGAAGCAGAACTTGCTGCAATGTTGGGTTAGAAAAGAGGTCCAGTAGAACATGTGTAGAGAGCTAACAGGGACAGGGCATGAATGTGATATATGTGGTGACTCCCTATAATACAATGTAGAGCCCTTTTACAGCTGATCAATATTCTGTAATTAGGTGGCCAGACATCTCAGCATCTTATGTAGGAGCTTCTCACTTTCTTTGGTAGTAAAAGCAATAGTTTATAGAGGGAAACAAACACCTGGACACTATGTCATGGTATATGTGTACTACAGGCACTGATGATGCCTGCTGTGATCTAAGGATTTGCAGCAAGTTTTTTATAGAAGACCGAACCATCTTGAGAAAGTTCTATGGTAGATTTATTGGTGATGTTGTATTCATTTATCTGAAGGAGCTTTTTAAAAATAGTTTGGATCAACAGGTTTGTGTTGCTGATTTGAAGAATAGTTGTGTTAGAAGAACATAGCCTACCGTGGCTCAAAGCTAAACGTATCCACGTGCAGGATGTTTGTAAAACTGAAATGATTAGATCCCAAAAATGCCATCGGTGTGCAGTGCTGGTCGGTGCAGGCCTCGGGGCTTGTTATTGGTCCCTGGATTATGTACTAGTGCTTGGGAGGGGAGTGAGGGCTCCGGATGCATCCCAAATGCTTAGCCACAGTCCAGAATGTTCCACCACTGGGCCTGCAGTACCACCTGAAACCTGCAGGTGTCTCTGTGGTTTAAATTTTATTTGCTCTCTATTGCTCTGCTGAACGTCCATCTGCTTGACATATGAGGCTTTGAGCCTTGGTTTCTATTAGATGCGAATAAAACAACATAAAAGAAAACCCTTGTTTTAATCAAGTTCCCTCCACCGAGCACATTTATAAATATACTGCAACAAGGTTCATGATATTCTCTTGATCAGATGTAAACGTACTCTTTCCTGCCTGCGTGCCAGCACTGTGTATAGATGTAAATCAAACCACAAGGTTTTCATAGACGTGCCACTTCACTACACCTCATTCCCCCCCAACAGGGTAACTGTAGGTTTCAACCTGCAGCTTGGGTCCCACTAAAGCAGCTCCACTGACTTCAGATCAGTGGTTCGGCTAATCAGTCACTGACACTAGAGGGCACGCAGTTCTCTGCAAGCCCCACAGGTTTAGGAAGGGAGGTCAAACCTGTGCTGGTCAGGTTTAGCTAAAGAAGCACTTCAGCACAACTCCTTACCCAGTGATGAAGTCCTGAAGTATATATTTCACCCTGACGCAAAGCTGTTTCTTTGAAGGGATTAGTGCCGTTGTTCGATCCTTCACTTTCAACAGAAATCTGGGAGCGTTTACCCTCAGTAGTGTCTGTCCTCTGTAACATCTGTTTATTACTCAATACCCCTCTGTATTGTCATTTAGCGTGGATCTGTTACTAACAGTGTGTTTAACACCACACCCTGTTGTGCAGAGTGGATGAGACTGTAGGTACACAACCTTGCTGCGACCTCCACATCTCTTACATCACAACTCTTAGGTTTCCGCTTCACATTTTGTTCATTTTTCTGCAGACTGTCACTGGCAGTCATGTGTGTCCCGCCGTCATTTGTTTGCCTTGTTGGAAATCATGTTTTTCCCATCTGTGAGTCATCGATCAGAGCAAGAATGAAGTGAAAAAACAAAAAAATAAATCTTTTTTTAATTTGACTGACATGATGTCAAGGTTTTTTTTTGTCCTGTCAGTCCAGGTGTGTGTAGCAGAATGCTAAGCTTAAGTCTCACCTTGGACTCTGGGATGTGCACACGTGGTGGTCGCTGTTGAAGGCGAGCGGGGGCGGAACAGCCTTGACTATCAGACCTCCATCTTTCCTTGACCAATACTGCGACTGCAGTGGGATTGTGGGTAAGAGCACAGCGTGCTGAACACCTCCGAGATGTGTGATGAGACTACATGTGCTCCTATCCATCTCACTTCTGCCGTTTGCAGACAAACAGGTTCAATTCATTCAGTTTCACAGTCAGAGTTCAGGACAGGTACACAGGGGGCGGGACAAGATTTTGAATGAAGGTTGCTTAGCACACGAGATGGCCAATAAGATCGGTTTCACCCACCCACCCCACACTGATCATCCATAAAGACTAGTGCCAATACAATGCAAACATATTTAATGTAATGTTCTGTGGGACATATTTGGTGGTGTTCCTCTATAAGGTGTAAAAAATGAAGGATCTGCCACTCTTCACTGTGTATCTGCCGTCACTGGACACTGCATGGCGGAGTAGTGGATGTGTGAACACGTTCCTCAGCTCCTCTGGGATCCATGACAGTTTGGCAAGCACACAGCCCTCTTCACTGGTCTGCTCCCCAAGCGAGGGCCCTCGCTGGCCAGTGATTATTAGTGACACTGACATAGTAGTGGGCGATACATCTGGTCTCAGAGTTGCTGGAGATGCTGAAATTGAGCGTCAGTGTCACTGCAGGGTGGAAGGAGAACTCTGCCACCCAATAATACCCAGCCAACAGTGGTGTGGTCACAGGTAGAGAGCAGCCCTGAAGAACTGGAAAAATGAGATCTGGCAGCGTAGCACTGCAGACTCCACAGGGTGTTTCTAATCAGGTGGGCCGGGAGTGTATACTGAATGTCAGCAAGTGCATTTTAGTTTCGTGTGTATGAGATCAGTGCCTGGATACACTGCTGACTGTTAGTTCAAGGGCTTCATCGTCACGGTAACAATGTGTGTGAGTGGGCGTGTCCTCCAGGTGGAGGCGTGTTGCTTCTGCGTCTCACGGTAGAACTACACTAAACCCATTACCACTGGATTTCTGTCCTTTAGACAGGCTTGCACTCCAAATCTTTCCTTCCCCACTATAATCGGGCTGAGGGTGACAAGAACGTGTTTGTGTTTACTTTCACCTTATTCTTTTGTGCTGATGGGCTTTTTTTAATGGTGAATCCTAACTATGCATTTTTAGAGTGAAAAAAAAGACCTTCAAATGTCAAAATTCAGATTTCTTGCATTCACAGCGGATGCAGTCATGTCCTGTTATTTGATACCAGCTTTCCAAGTAAACGTTTGAAATCTCTGCACTCTGACTGGCATATTCATGTTCCAAGCATGGTCGGTTCTATATTTACATGTAAACGTGACTGGCATCTAATGCACGTTTTGTTGTTGTTAAGACACTCAGCTCAATATTCTTAGATGCAAGTTTCCCAGATCCAAATTAAGACTAAGTTTAGACTAAAAATCATTTTCTGTGTTTCACTGGACTTTAGCCCAACACTCTCATGTGATGAGGTACACTCCTGCACGTCACGTCACGTTTTGTGAGAGTGATCACACGTGCCACCCAGCAGCTGCAGGGGGAGCGTCTGACGTGGCTACCTATGTCCACGCACGCACCTCGAGTCACCTGACAGCCTCCACGTGGTCCGTGAGAAGAACGGAGACCCTCTGTGCTGATACTGCATTCTGGGCTGTGCTCTTCCTCCCGTCTGAAGAAGCTCCAGGATCTCCACCCCACTCCAGGAGGAGTCCATCTTCACTAACAAGGTCAACCTCTCAAAGAACAAAAAGCACTATTCTTTATTACAGACATTTGCCACTCACATTGCAGGGAAGCTTTCGGCTGAACTCGGGTTTAGGTTGAAAAAGAAAGATAAAAAAAAAAGGTTGAAGAAGGAGGAAAGTCTGTCTCTTTTAAACGGAAAGAAATGAGCTGAAATAAGTGACCTGGAAGGCTGAGAGCAGACGTGAATGTCTGAAGAGTCTAAATCCAGCACAGGATTAGAGTTGTTGCTATACGTCTGTGATATAAAACGTATAATTAAAAATATTTTACACAAGAGTTTTCTTCTAAACAGAAACCCTTTGTTCAAAATATATTTATTGGAATTTAGGAAAAGTGTTAAAGTTTCTTTTAGGACCATTTTTGGAGTGACCTCTTACAGGTAATGTCTTAATTTCTCTTTACATAGAGACTCATGAAAAAAACATTTCACAAGTAAACACCTGCTCAGATCTGGGAGAGATGCCAGTCCTGACCATATGACATCTCATTAGTGCCTTGTGCTACTTAAAAGTAAGAGTTCCCCTGACGCTGTGGACCATCCTGCCATTCATACTGCACCCAAAGACCATGTGACCATGTGACCATAGGACCATGGAACCATGTGACCATAGGACCATGTGACCATGTGACCATGGAACCCTGTGGTTGGGATTAAGAACATTATGTCTGCCCAGATATGTCTTTAACAGCACATGACTCAGAGATGAACTTCAAATTGTGTAACTGCAGAATTAAAAACCTGTGTGGCCAGGCTGATGTAAGTTCTTTCTTACTGGGCTAATTTTATATTTCAGACCAGAAGGTTGTGAAAATGAAAATGGTTCTCACTTAACAACTGTATGAAATGCTGAAATTAAACCATTCTTCTGCCAGATAACACCTTATAAATCACTGGTCTGAGTCATGCCTGAACAACCAGAGATGATCAATGAAGTCAAGACCTCTTCCAGTACGAGCTTAAGCCATTACCAACACTGTTGATGAGGGTTTCAAACTTTCTGGGCAAAATAGCAGAAAGTTCTACTCATGTACTTTTGATCGGCAATCTTGAAAACCTTCTTACATGCAGATCGAACCTCCAGAAATATCTTTAAAATCTATTTTAATAGAATAGCACTATAATTAAAAACAGACCACTGTGGTTTTATGTTCATTTCTCTTTGTAGTCCTCAAAGCCATGATGCTGGAACAGCACAAAATCCATACAAAGTTTATTTGGCACTTAAAAAAAGATGGTGATGGGGTGTAAAGTGTGCCAGGACGTGATGGGGTGTAAAGTGGGTCTCCTGCAGCTGTCGGCAGTAGAAAGTCTCTCCACCGGTCACACAAAATAAAAGTAACCATGATTGTTCTGGGAGGACGGTAAGAGCAACGGTAATATACTGATATCACAACCAAAAGAGAAATAACTTAAAATTAAAACTGACGGCACAGTAAGACCAAAAGAAAAATATACTGCATAGTACAAAGTACCCCTCGATTTGCTCCAAAAATGACGTTGGGAGCAGACGAGAGCTGGAGTCGTGTGTACAGTGACAGGACCTCTGCCCCGTGGGGCTCGTGTACTGGACCCGCTTTTCGGGGGGAAGGGCTATGAAATGCAAACAAATCCGCACGTGGGAGTCAAGATGGTCTGTGCTAGGATGAGAGTCCCGCCCTCCAACGCACGTGTTCGCCAAGCCCGGTGCTTGTGTCTCCTCGGGGGTCCGCTGAAGCCCGGCTCCGGGACGGTGCCCCGCCGGCACAGAGGGGGGCCGGGCCTGCTTATTCGGGCTCACTGCTGTTTGTTGTCTTGTCCCACTCTGCGCTCTCCTCGCTGTGGGCGGGCGAGGCGACGGCTGGGCCGGGCGGACGGCTGCGCAGACCCTGGAAGCGCCGACACTCGGGGCAGATGTGCACGTGGCTGCAGCCGCGCACGACCAGGGCCGCCTCCTGCAGTCTGTGGGAGAGGGGGTCCGGCAGGCCCGCGCCCGCACCCGTGCCCACGCCCGCACACAGCTTCCCGTTACTGAGGCTAGCAGCGGCGCGCACGCGACGTTCGTCCGGGCCGAGGGGGCGGGGCCTCAGGGGGGCGGAGCCACGTCTCCGCCGCAGCTGTAGGCCGTCCTGACACAGCACGATGCCCTGTAGCTCGCGCAGCATCTCCTCACACACCGACAGCTGCAGGACACACACACACACACACACACACACACACACACACACACACACACACACACACACACACACAGAGGGGAGAGAGAGAGAGGCCAGGGGGCCTCACTGACACACTGCAGGCAGCACAGCAGACACACTGATCAAAATAACAGAGAGCCCTATGAAGAGAGCCGAGGAGACGGTGTGAGACTGACACTCTGCCCAGAACACTAAACGCAGAAGCAGGAAGAGGCCGGTGTGTACCGCCGTAGAATCACAACGTCCCCACACCTCCACAGTAGAGCTCTGGCCCTCAGTGATGAGGCTACGCCCTCCTAACAAGAAGAAAGACCAAAGCTTGGTGTTTCTGTGATGATGCCTATAAGTCCTTTCTTGATGCCAGAAAGTTTATGGT
>NC_135226.1:20270081-20285081 GCF_052324685.1 Brachyhypopomus gauderio
CTGTGACACAGTGTAGTAAGATCTCTTCTAGCATAGCATAAAAGCTTAAAAAATAAAAATCTTTAATAAAACTTCAGTGTTTTACTGAAATTAGCAGTGAACCGCAATCATGTCCTCTTCTCTGTAAGGTTAATCAGTTGTAAGGTTAATTAATTGTTGACTGTAAGTGTAATCAGTGCTGCTGTGTGCCAGCAGGTGTCAGTGTGGAGCTGGATACTTACCTGGCGACCAGGAAGAGCACACAACTGACCGCCAGGTATGCTAACAGCATGAAGAGCCAAACCCCTGGAGAAAAGGGGTCCAGAAAGGAGAAATAGCCCGGTCTCCTCCCCTGAAAACAGGCAAAACACGAGCTGGAACAGTCCAAAGTGGTTTCACTCTGACCTTGAGTTTTGCTTTATTTCACTACATCTCAAAGTATTTAAGTGCAAATGCATTTTCTTGTTTGGCTAAAAGCAAACCCTTAGCTTAGCTGTGCATGTAAGGAGTCCAATTACTGCTGACACAGAGGAAAACAGCCTCTGTACAACAGTCAGAACCAATTAGCCTGGTCTTTCTGTGGCCACTTATACAGTCAGTGGTCAAGAGCAACTGAGCAGTATCTTATCAGTGGAGCAGTTACAAAGAAACCTTAGAGTCTAATAAATATGCGTTACAGATACCTTGGAAAAGTGGATCTAAATAGAACAACCAGCCCAGGAAAATAAAAATACAAACACTATGCGATATAATGAGCTGCAACTTTCCAGCTATATTCACGAAGCCTCCAGCGCCAGAACGTGACGGAGAATTGAACAAGAACGTGAGACGTCGGTGCAGCAGGCACAAGAACGTGAGACGTCGGTGCAGCAGGCACAAGCTCACACCGCTGAGCTGATTAAATATTCCACCTCCACTTCCCTCCTGCACACATCAGGATAATTGAGTGACATAAGAGTTAAGCTGGAGTCTGGGAGAGCTGTAATTACTGCGCTGATTTAAAGGGGGGGGGGGGGGGGGGGGTGTGCTGGACGCTCTCGGCCCAACCTGCGGTTTATGGGGGGATCAGGGCTGCTGGAAACCACGTTCATGCATCACAGACAACCACATTCATGTATCAGAGCCAATCATGCTCACGCATCAGAATATGTTGGGTTTATGCATCAGAGCCAATCACACTCATGCATCACAGCCAATCAGGTCAGAGCTCATATATCAAGAGTCAGTTGGGCTCGTGCATCAGAGCCAATCAGGTTCAGGCATCGGAGCCAATGGTGTTCGTACGCGAGAGCCAAATCGCACTCACGCGTCAGATCCAATTGAACTCATGTATCTGAGCCAATCATATTCAGAGCCAATACTGCTCGTGCATCAGAGCCAATCATATTCACGCATCAGGCATTAGAGCCAATCATGTTCACGCATCAGACCCATGCATAGACGCACTGGTTTGCAGCACTAAACATCTGCACTAATAGAGAGACAGGAGTCTGGGGAACAGAGAGTGTTTCAGACAGACAGGTGGGTCCTGTGGCCCCCACGCCAGGCTGCGGTCGGCCGCCAGCTCACACCCCCAGAACCCGCAGCTCATGAACGGCACTCGTTAGACTGGACTGAAGCAGCCTGGCCGGGTGTTGAGAGCTGAGGGGCGGGGCAGGGGTGGGGGCGGAGCAGGGACGGGGCGGGGGCGGGGCAGGTTGAGAGGGGCTCTTGTTTAAAGCACTCTTCTAAATGTGCTTTTAATTGACACAAACACACAATCAACATCACAAGGAGCTTGACAGAAGCCAACCACTAGAGAGAGAGAGAGAGAGAGAGAGAGAGAGAGGGAGAGAGAGAGAGAGGGAGAGAGAGAGGGAGAGGGCGAGAGAGAGAGAGGGAGGAGAGAGAGAGAGAGAGGGCGAGAGAGAGAGAGAGAGAGAGAGAGGGAGAGAGAGAAAGAGAGAGAGAGAGAGGGAGAAAGAGAGGGAGAGGGAGAGAGAGGGCGAGAGAGAGAGAGAGAGAGAGAGAGAGGGAGGGAGAGAGAGAGAGAGGGCGAGAGAGAGGGAGAGAGAGAGAGAGAAAGAGAGAGAGAGAGAGAGAGGGAGAAAGAGAGAGAGAGAAGGAGAGAGAGAGGGGGAGAGGGAGAGAGAGAGAGAGAAAGAGAGGGAGAGAGAGGGAGAAAGAGAGAGAGAGAAGGAGAGAGAGAGGGAGAAAGAGGGAGAGAGAGAGGGAGAAAGAGAGAGAGAGAAGGAGAGAGAGAGGGAGAAAGAGAGAGAGGGAGAGTAAATAAATAAAGCCCAGAGGTGGGACCAAGTCAGTGTTTTGCAAGTCTCAAGTAAGTCCAAGTCTTTATCCTCAAGTCCCGAGTCAAGTCTCAAGCAAAGACACTCAAGTCAAGTCAAGTCTCGAGTCAAGACAGGCAACAGTCAAGTCAAGTCCCAAGTCTGAAACCTGGAATTTCAAGTCCTTTCGAGTCTTTTTTTTTTTACCAATGTTGCAGGTATATTTTAAATGTAAATAATAGACATGCGTTCTTTAAAATCTTTAAATCTGTAATTTAAATCTGTATTCTCCTCAAATCTTGATAAAACATGTGCAACTGAAAACACGAAGTATAAAAAAAAAATTAAAATTACACCTCTTTATTGCACAGTTCAATTTGTTAAACTTAGCTGCAAAAATATTCATACTTTAAACTACAATTTTCCAGAAATAAATATTCTGTGAAAAAGTCATAAGTAGAACTCCATGTTCAAATAAAAAGTGCTGATATTTTCACAGTACAATACAAAGAACCATAACAGCATTTTTCCCTCTCTTCTCTTATCTGGTTTCTTGGAGAACATGTGTGAGTGACACAAGACAAAAAAATATAATAACTGAACAATTAACAGGAATCTGCAACTTTAGACATTTCAGTAAACTATTCTGCATTGCATTTGCAAAAGACCAAACTGGCCAAAAGTCTGTATGTCATTTGTGCACGATGAGGCCGTAGAATGATGTCCCCAATAGCTGAAAACTCGCTCCACTTTTGTCAATATATTTTTTTCTCGACGTAGATGTCTTCAAATACACAATCCATGCTGAGATAGAACTGGATATTATGATGGTGACAGAGAGAGGCTCTCTTCCCCGAGTTCAGATACAGAACCCAGGGTTGCCAAACCTCACGTGCTGAGCATGAGACACACGCATTTGTCCGTCTTCACACGCTCTCACGCCACACATCCGATTTCTCACGCCGGAAAAAAAATCTAGTTTATTTACCTCTGATCCACATCTATGATTCAATGAGTTACTAGTTTGCCCTGGCACCAACCACTGGCGATCGATCGATCGCGATATAATACTTAACTTGTGTCCATTTTACACCCCGCCCGGTAAAAATTTACGTTCGCCAACCCCCCATTTGATTGGTTGTGCTGCAGCTCATGCACACACACGTACAGAGTGTGGAAAAGCAGAGGACTGGTCTGCGTCAGAAGGACGGAAATTAAATTAATGGGGCGCACTTTATAAATATTAATATGCGTTTTAAAATTTAGATTTGGGGTAAAAAAATCAAGTCTTTGCAAGTAAACAGGTTCAAGGCCAATTCAAGTCCCAAGTTATTGGTGTAAAAGTCCAAGTCAAGTCTAAGTCTCTGAATATTTTTTCAAGTCAAGTCAAAAGTCTTAATATTAATGACTCGAGTCTGACTCGAGTCCAAGTCATGTGACTCGAGTCCCCACCTCTGATAAAGCCATTTGAATTTGAATTTGAGTGAGGGAGAGAGAGAGAGAGAGAGAGAGAGGGAGAGAGAGGGAGAGAGAGAGGGAGAGAGAGAGAGGGACGAGCGAATATCTCATCCGCCGTGGTAGCTGCAGAGCTGTGTTTACTCGTGAACAACATGTGATAACTGTATTTATTCACGAGCAGTGCATGATAGCTGTGTTTACTCATGAACCGCGTGCGATAGTTGTGTTTACACGCAAGCAACTCTCGCTCTGCTCGGCACTCTGTGCCGGTGTCGTGTGGCGTGTTGGAAGGGTGGTGCTGACGAGCCACGCCGAGGCCCGTGTTCGCCCATGTAGCGCCGCCCGCAGCTTAATCCACCTCTACGCTCTCCAACATCACAGCCTAACTCTAATCCACACTCCAGCCCTAACTCTAACCCCTAACCCTCGTGACAAAGGTGTGTGTGAAACTGCAGTCGGTCTTTCCGTCACACTGCTGAGCTTTGCCACCAACATTTATACCCCCTGGGCCTTCATCAGCAGTAATGTTTATTAAATGGCAGACAGGACAGTGTCCAGGTGTTTCAGTGCCGAGCTGAACAGGTGCGGCAGACGCCAACAGCTGGCAAACCGTGTTTCATCCCGCGGACGCTTGGGCAGGGACCCGCACGCTGCCCTCAGGACAGGCGACAGGGGCCAGGGCTTTGAGGAGCAGAGGAGAAGCCAGGTGGTGGTGGTGGTGGTGGTGGTGGTGGTGGTGTCAGTGTGGGGGGTTGGGGGAGCTTCATCCACATGTGACACTGTGGAGAAATGTCTAACCAAAGGGAATGTGTAACCAATCAAGAGAAGCAGCAGGAAGACTGAAGGTTATCGTCCGCAGGGCAGAAATTATCTGTATCACGCTCTCTCTCTCTCTCTCTCTGTCTGTTTCTCTCTCTCTCTCTCTCTCTGTCTCTCTCTCTCTCTCACACACACACACACACACACACACACACACACACACACACACACACACACACACACATACACACCCTGGACCTTTGGTGCCTCTCGTAAGTCTGTTGTCGGTCCTTACCCAAGCTCCCTAATTAACTCATCACACCTGTTCGTCATTTCATCTCTAGCCACTCCCACGTCCACAGGGAGGGTCTTCGGAGGAGCCCGTTTCATACAGGCCGTTGTTCACCGCATGGTGACCCAGTGTTGTCCCACAGGTGGAGTCTCAAACACACCGTCTGCTTCCTCTACGCTCAAGCTACACACACACCACGACACCGAACGGTCATGCATGCAGTCACACATACATGAAGCACACTCACGGTCTGCTGCACGTCATATGACATAATACCACAGCACCATGTCAGGGGACGGACAAAGCCAGTGTGTAATTGAAAGCAGAGACTAGAGGCCGTGTTTCATTCCATTTTCTATCATTGATCACCCACAAAATTGCATTTGCAGGGTTGGAATGATCATGAGATGATTCTTGTTGGCAAGGTGGAATCAATAGAGAGTGGATTATTTCTAAACAAGCACTTTTGAAGGGGGGGGGGGGGCTGTGTTGGGCTGTGTTGGGCTGTGTGGGACCCAGGGTCCTGGAGAAGAGCAGGGGACACAGGGACACAGGGACACAGAGACATCCAGGGCTGTAGTGAACAGAGCACTTCACAGACAGCCTGGGACAGAGTTGCTTCACAGCACACAGAAACTGCCCTGTACAACAGCCTGAGATCTTGAACCTCTCTCCTCCACCCTGACTTACAACCATGAGGCCCATATGACACATACCTTCTCTCTCCTTTTTCACAGTTCTTCACCTTTATCTCTCTCTCTCTCTCTCTCTGTCCATCTTTGGCTGTCATTGTCCATCACGGTTCCTCTCTCTCACACTCACGATGCCTGTCTCTCATAATCACCTCCTCACCCACCCTTCATTTCTGGAGCTCTGTTTCAACAGCAGAATGACTGTGTGTGTGTGTGGTTGTGTGTGTGTGTGTGTGTGTGTCCTGCAGTGCGGTACACCCTGAGCAGAGGTACGTAAGCGTGCAGGAATACAGATGAGCGGTGATCTGGGCACTAGAAACTTCCGCAGGGGCGTGGGCAGCTAATCCTTCACCTGCTGCTGCCCGTACTACCCAGCACACAACCACGGAGACGCCGACCGCCACACCTGTTATCAGCCGGAGTATGGGAGGAGGCTCGCAGGGTGTGTGTGTGTGTGTGTGAGTGTTCTACTGGGACGTCACATTAATGTTTGCTCAGAGCGCTCCAAAGTGGCCTTATCCGGCCTGCAGCCGAGGCGGTGTGTCACCTTGGCTTGGCGGGAGGTTTGATTAATAGCACACAAGACGTTAACAATAAGAGCTGCTGGTGTCCAAGGCCGGCGTGTTCAATAATGCAGCGCTGCTGTGAATTAGGGGGACGTCCCAATCAGAGGAAGGTGGGATTGTAAAGGAGAGACAGCAGCACGGCGCCTAAGCCCCGCCTCTCTCAGCCCCGCCTCTCTGCCCCACCTCTCTCAGCCCCGCCTCTCTCAGCCATGCCTCTCTAAGCCCCACCTCTCTCAGCCCCACCTCTCTAAGTCCTGCCCGCCTCTCTAAGCTCCGCCTCTCTAAGCCCTGCCTCTCTCAGCCCCGCCTCTCTACCCCAAGCCTGTGTGTCTTCATCCATCTCTTTTTCTCCACTCTCTGCCCTCCGTCTCTCCGCCTCTGTCTCTCTCTCTGTCTGTCTCTCTGTCTGTCTCTACCTTTCTACTTTTTCACTCTCTGCTGGCTGCTCAGGGCTCTGGGTGGGGAGGAGGTGTGGCTGAAGAGCACTGGGGGGGTGGAGCTTTGAGAGTGGAGTCAGTGGGGGTGGAGCTTCATGGGCGGAGTCAGTGGTGTGTCCTTACCAAGTGTACGCGGTACATTATGCTGATCCCCAGAGTCATGAAGGGCTTGGAGAAATCAACGACCTTCTCCCTCTCCGCCGTGATGGTCAGAGCAGCTACAGCCAGGTCGGCCTTCTGGAGCGCACACACACACACACACACACACACACACACACACACACACACACAAAATCACTAGTGCATACACTTTCACAAAAGCCACAGAGAAAATATGACAGTTACATCACGCCAGTGAAATGCAGAGACAAAAACCCCGCCACAAAAAACAGATAAAAAGAGAACAACGGGCGGCCCTGTGAATGAGCACAGATGGTACGACCCATGTGTCAACAATCTGTTTGTCGGCTGGCGATAAGCACTTGTATTACAAAGGTGACCGAGCTCGATGCTGCCCAGAGAGGAGAGAGTGAGAGTCGTGTTTGGGGGGGGGGGGTGGGGGGGGGGGGGCGTTGGTGACAAACCGCTCAGCGATGGGGGCATGACACGCTCCCCCGGGGGGGCAGGGACACGCTCCCCGGGGTAAATCGGTATATGTCAGGGATTTGCTGCCCCTCCTGGGGGACGTGGTCTCAAGTGTCAGCCCCACAGCCCACCGTCATGGGGAGTGAGCTGGAAAGGTTCTATCTGGACCACAGGCAGGTCCGTAGTCTGAGGATTTGAAGAGAGGTAAGGAGTCCACGTCACCCACGTCACCCACGTCACCCACGTCACACGCGCTGTCCGTGTCATCTCGATTCAGGACGACCAGGCAGGAGTCGGGGGCTCTCAGGATGGCCTGTTCTTCATCACTGTTATGCAGTAACTCATTCTCAGATGGCCCAGTCACTGAAGCCCATCATGAAGCCATTAACCTCCAGCATGTCACACAGCCTCTATATCGCCACAGTAATGTGCAGGAAAAAGAAAAAGTAAAACCCTGTTTATAGAAGTGTAGTATCCCTAAAGGCCTTGATGAAAATTGCCCATAATGACCTCAGAGCTGGGGAGAACGTGTACCCTGCCTGTCTCCTAACTGAGGTAATAACGGCGTGAAGGTGTCTCTCCAAACGCTTAATGCTTTATGTCAGACAGCCTCACACTGAAAACATTGTGTTTTCTGCCCCCGTCTGCCCGTCTGCAGAGACGGAAACAGGAGTCACAACAGTACGAAAATGCTGCAGTTTAAATATGAATCTTCCTAATGTATATTAATTAGTGGTGGGCCGTTAACGGCGTTAACGGCGGTCGTTTAATTTGATACTCCTTATCGGGCGATATAAAAATTATCGCCGTTAATCTATTCTTAAAGTTGGGTTGGGAACTGGGTCAAAATGGGTAAGCAAACTACAGAGGACCAAAACTGACTTTTGAAAATTACGTCCGTGAGGTTAAATGTACTAAATGTTGACTTACATTTCAAATATCATATTTAGCTGAATAAACATGGTATTTAATGTACAGTATGTAGGGTTACAAATTCATGTTTAACTGAATAAACCGTTGAACACGAGTAGCCTCCATTTTATTGAGCATGTTTTTTTCTTCAAGTATCAAAGTAGAACAGCTTCCTCAAGCAGTCATTGATGCATTTTGGAAACAGGAGATGAGCCCCTGGTCTAATGCATCCTCTGTATTAAGAAACCCTATCTCAAAAACTGACTTTTAGTCATTACTTGGGTAGCACGCATATGAGCCATTTTAATATAGATTAATCTAGATTAATTTCAAGATTTCAGTGAGATTAATCTAGATTAAAAAAATTAATCTATGCCCACCCCTAATATTAATATTGACTGGTGTGCGGTGCCACCGTTCAAAGCAGCAGAAATTACAGTGGAAACGCTGCTTTTAAATAAAGCAGCTCTCTTTTTACACCACTTCCACGCTGTTAGGACTTTGACTCCATCACGGGTTGATGCTGAAAGAGAAAGAGGGAGAGGGAAGTCTCAGAGAGCCCTGCCTCGCCTGAATAATGCATGCACTGGCGCCCCCAGCGTGCCGTCCCACTTCTCCTTGGAGGTGTGCGCTTTTGCTCACCAGATACCGCAGAAATCCCCCAGTGCGCCGACAACAGCTCAGAGGCCATGCCACACGGCCATCCGGATTTGTGTGGAAATGACAGATCGGGCCCTACATGCGCCCGCTATAGACGAATGGAAATACAAGCTGCAGACTGTCCTCCGACCAAAAAGGAAAGGATGAAAGTGTCGTGTCTTTAAAACATTTTTAGGATGAAATGCAATGAGGTGTTAGAATACACACACCATCTCAATCATGATGGGACTACGGTTGCCTAAAACATGCAGATTCGCTCCTCCCACCGAGAGTGTGAGGCTGTGGAGTCTGGGCTTCCAGCAAGAACCTCTCGCTCCACTCTGAAAGTGTGAATGCACAACAGCAAACATACTGGCTGTATGAAGCCATCACAGCAGCTGATGGGAACTTCAGACGAGCGATTTCAAACCAAGCAAACCCCCGGCTGTGCAACACCCCAGAAATCCACAACAGATCTCAGGCGTTTCTACAGTGCCCAGACTACAGTATCTACTTTTACATTACGGAATTTAGCAGATGGTCTTATCCACAACGATTAAGTGATTTATCACTTTATAAAGTGCTCAGACAAGAGTCCTCAGCCCGGCACAAAGAGGTTCAAGTCCAAACCCGAGATACTGAAGCACTACTAGAATGAGGGGATGTGTAGTACAAAAACAGGACAGTTCAAGTGCGCTGGGCTACATTAAAGTGTTTTTCAGTAAGATGAGTCTTCAGTCAGTGTTTGAAGACAGCAAAGGACTCATAAATGAGCTTTTCATACAGCTGCTGATGTTTCGTTCAACCAACCGTGTGCTAGGACAGTGTGTGGAAGTCTGTTTCCCATTCATCGTAAACGCCGGGTGGCGTCTGACGTGTGAAGGACTCGAGGTGTAGATGAGGTTTTGACCCTTGCCATCACGGAGGGGGGCAAGTCCATTTTGTATTTGAAGGGCAAAGAGTTTCAACCGGATACGTGCAGCTACAATGAGGGACGCCGGTGGAGAGAGAGTTTCACATGTGGAACCCCACGTCAGACCAGAGAACACGAAAGAGGAAAATATCCTCAACCGCATCAGACGTTGGTCTCAGCCAAGAATCGTCCTTTCACCTGAATGCTATTATGAATAATTGTATAGACGATGATAGACGTTGAGCAGGAGGTCAGATGAAACACTGCACACCAGAAGGTCACAGCCAGTAATCCCTGGGCCAGACGAGTTGAGGCCAGCTGTGTGTTGTGTAGCGTTCTTGCAGCGTTCTCCACCTTCTCCACCTCCTCCCTTTCACCTCCATCTGTCAGAATGAATGTGGATCACAATTCAAAACAGTGGGTGTCGTCAAGGTCCTTCTAATCGCACTCTGAAAGGAGCATATCAGACCGATCACAGGAGGAAGCATTTCTTCATTTCCTTAATAGCTCTGGCCTCAATTAGCCTGGAGAATTAAGACAGATAACTTCTCAAAGGCTGCTCAAATGCACCCAACCAAGAGCAGAAAGGAACCTCTCCAAAAACCAACACTAACCCCCGAGCCCCTCTGTTCCCTGACCTCTTCCCCGGGACACAGAAGAATGCTACAATGTGTTTTAATTCGTAAAAAACAAATCCGGTTAAGATCATCACACACCCTGCAGAGGAGGCCTGCCAGCACACGGGTGAATGAATTACCATCGTGCCATAACATGTTTTTAAATAAATAAAGCCGCAACTGAGAAGATCAACAACCGAGAAGCCGGCAAACAGAATTTACTGCATATGAAATTTCTGTCTCATCAAGTATGTGTTAGTGGGTGTCAGAATGGGATGAATACCCTTCATGCATAGCTGGGCCTTTTTAAACACATCTGTGTGTGTTTGTTAAGGCCTGGAGGGGCTAATTGAAATTCATTAGAACAAGCAACCTGTGACCAAGAGAGAAAAGCAAACATGCTTGCTTTGCCATGGCCTGCTACAGTGACGGTTAGCAGTCTTTAATTACACCGGGCCCCCGTGTGCTCCATACAGTACAGCTCTCCAGTGAACAACCATTCGGCCATAACAGAATCTCAGTGTGGTTCATACTTCAGTGATCCAGCTGCTTCTGTGACCTGTTGGTCTGTGATCTAGACTGCATGACATACCTATAAAGGAACAGGCGTAAATTCATTTTGGAATATACACTGTGAAGAAATTGACTTTAGTTCATCCTGACTGCTAAACGCTTAGCTAGCTGACTAGCGTCGCTGATGGTGTTGGGGGGGGGGGGGGCGGAACAGCTCAAACATCATCAGTCAGAGCCCCCGCACACCCAGGCTGTACAGAGCTCTGAAAAAAAGATCTACTAATCAGCAGAATTCCTCGTGTAAATCAAGGCATGTGGTACATAGACTATAATTACTAGACTTCCTTGTGTAAATCAAGACATCTGGCAGTAAGATTATAATGACTATAAACCCTGAGTGATTTGGCATGGTACAAACATTGGGCTTTAAGTGGGGTAAAAAGACAGACAATGATGATACGGGACACACGAATGGTATTTTGGCACTTCAGGATAACTTTAGGACCATTTGGACATTTTTAACCTATATACGGTACATAGGTATACACTCTGCCTGTGGGTGTGATGATGGTAGTGGCTGGGTCAGGTCAGGGTTCCTACCCGGCCTGGTCTCACCTACCCTGGCCATGAGCTCGCCCACCATGCCCGTCCATGTTCCGTTAGCGCCCGGCACGCCGTACACCCCGTCGCTCACCAGCTTAATGCGGTACTTGAACTTCAGGATTTCAGCCAGCTCCCTCAGCATGTCCACGCAGAAGCCCTCGTACCTCTCGTTCTCCTCCAGCTCCTGGTGGTTCTCCTTCAACATCACGTAGGGATTCTCCTGCACAGGTACACACAGACACGAGTGTTTCCACCCATCTTCCTCCACCCACACACCAGGGGTCCGCCCACCCAGCAGGGGCCCGCCCCAACCTCCTCCGCCCACCCACCAGGGGTCCGCCCATCCAACAGGGACCTGCCTATGTTTCTCCAACCCACCCGCCAGGAACCCACCAATCTGACTCCGCCCACCCAGCAGGGGTCCGCCCACCCAGCAGAGGCCCACCCAACCTCCTCCGCCCACCCACCAGGGGTCCGCCCATCCAACAGGGACCTGCCCATGTTTCTCCAACCCAACCGCCAGGAACCCAGCAATCTGACTCCGCCCAATGACCAGGGCTCCGCCTATCTGCCTCCGCCCACCCATTCCATATTTATTATTTGTTTACTCACAATGTTGCTGCTTTGATTTAAGCCCACAATTTACTAAATAACTCAGAATCAAAAGTAAGGTATTGCTGATTTTAAATTCCTGTCACCCTTCCAAAAATACGTGGTGCGTGGTCGTGTTTTATAGAGCACGCCTTAATAAAAGAGCGTCTCCAGTTTGCAGGCGTGGGCGTTTAAGTCATTTACAGGGAACACTACATAAATCACAGAACATTGTCACCATGGCAATAAACGGGCTTTGCGGAGGGAAACCAGCCACATAAACGCTTTTGAAAATAACTTTTTTGAAGCTTGTTCTAATGCTCTTTCAGCGAGAGAAAGGGGCAATCAGTGTGTCTGACGTGCTTTTATAAGACCAGTGTGAGGATGGTTTGGGCACATCTGTGGCTCGGTTAGCAGGTGCCGTCAGACTGTGGAGGGATATTCGTTTTTGTACATCGGAGCCCCTGAGCACATATGCAAAGAATCAGCAAGACTCCCGTCACCACATCCGCCCACTCTGGCCTCCTTGGAACTTGATTGGCCCCCGCGATCCCATACTCCAGCCTATCAGAAACTGACGATTGCCACGCCCCCATGCTGAGGTGTTCAGGTTCACCAGATAAGGAAAAACAGAGGGAACTAATCCTGAATAGGGAACAAGATTAAAGCAAACTCTGGTAATGGACAGGCACGGACGCTGCTGTCTGTGCATGTGGGGCGGTAGTTTTAACAGTTAAAAACTCAGAAAGATGTCCAAGTGGTTTTGGGGCTGTAGGCTAGCGTGAGGTCATCCACTGCTGTAGGAGGTGCATGTTGAAGACGTGGGTGTGTGATATTTTTTTTTCTAGCGTAGTACAGATGTGCTCGTTGAGCCAAAGGTTAATGAGACATTTTACTGCCTCAGTTTGGCATTTGCCCCCTGCTCATTTTAACTACCCCCCACTCTGTCCTGTCATGCAGCGCTTAACGTCCCCGTCTTGTGACATCACTTCCTGGGTTTGGTTTGTTCGGTACTTGGCACGTACTTCAAAACGAACTGCACCAGGGGTCAACCTGAGGAGGAATGAGAATGACCCGCTCAAGGGTCGTCGCTCTGCTTATCTGGTGGGCACCAGAGTTCAAAAGCTAGTGCTCTCTCACGCGCTCTAACAAACCGCTCTAACAGAGCAATCACACCAGGGTTCATTTTAATCAAACCAAAGCTGCTTAGTGTCAGGACTAAGCAGTGAGTTTAGGCAGGTTGTGGAGCCAATAACCATTCAGGATTATATTGACAGACCTTTGTGCTCGGAGACAGTGGTGGCAGTGTGAACTCGTCGAGACCTCACCATAATGGCTGGACTACCTCACCGCTCACCGCCCAGGGCGGCGTGAACCATCACATATACTTATATTTGCTTATGGTAACCATAACAACCCATTATTCTCAGACCCTGCGGAAAGGGGAAAGTAATCCAGAATTCGGGACATTTTACTGCGGTCAAACAGGACCGAGCCTTTCCAGAGCCCATCAGTCCTGAAGACTTCCAGCATTTATCAGCACACTGTGCTTGGGTTCGGAGCCAAGCGGTCATCTCTCAAGGCCCGACGGCCTCCGTGAAAGTTGCAGGTCACAGCGGCGAGGTGCGAACTTTGTAGATTAATAGTGCACACGGTGAGATTAAAGGCACTTTGGGTGTCAAGTCTGCCAAAGTGAACATTCTTCACTCACGTCAGGATTTGATTCTATTTGTATTCGGTGGAAGGTTGTCAGCTGATGAAATCAATTTTACAAATGGAGCGTGAGGTAGCGTGATGTAGCGGTCAAGTGGTGTGTGCAGGAACGCGAGAAGGTGCTCTGTCACAAATGTCCTGTTTCTCTAGAGACCTTGTGTACGTCACTACCATTTTTAATATCTCTCCATTGTTACAAAAGTACAGCACAGTTACTTACCTGGATCATATGTCCCCTTGAGCTCGTTATGCACGGAAAGGTATGAATATATTTGTGACTGTATATTTCCGAAGGTAGACAACGATGACACTGTCACTAATGTTTTACCTGTTTACAGAGTGGATGCACTAAACTATAAACAATCAACTGTTTTGTATTTGGTGAAATGTATTTGGTGCTGATTTATCATCCTGCGTAAACACTTCAGAATCCTCCATGATAGTGCGGAGATCACAACCCTGTTTAGGGATCCAGACAAGCCCTTCAGCAGCGAGATAAACAACCATTCAGATGATAACTGGTACCGGGGGCTTTCAGCGATCTAGATGTGCCACGTGTAAACGTATTAACACAGCCTCTCTAATAGCGTGAAAGGATCAATTGTTATCACCCATTTCTTCTCTTGCATTACTGCAGGACTTGTCTACTATATTTCTTGCGAGAGATACAATCGCGTTTACGCTGGAGTAAGCAAGACTGGCTGATCATTTTATTGTATGACTTCAGACCATCAGAACTAAGGGTTTGTTTTTTTTCCAGTGGCAGCGCTAATGGATATTGCATTAATGACATATCTGTTTGCGCTGACAGCTGTTGCTATGGAAGCAACGAATAAGACACCTTAAAGAAATCTGCCTACATTCTCCGAGCTTTTAGAATTGCGTGGAATGAATGTTGTGATTTAAAGACGTATTGAACACAAACTGGTTTCCTTTCACCTCCTAGAACATCTTAACCACTATGTCTGAGCAGCTGATGAAGGAACTCCGTGCAAAACATCCGGTATGTCTGTGAAAGGTTGTGTAGTACACTGCAGTCTCGACTATCTATACAGTATATCAATCAACGTCCCTCAAGGGAGACCTGATGAGGAAGTGCCTCGGTCAGGTGGGGGACGAGATCGCCATGGAGACAGAGGAGGTGTGGTGTTCCTTCCTTCCGACGTGTCTGTCACTTGAGACTGTCACATCTGTTACCGCTGCTGTGTGTTTCATCTTGGCCACTATCGCGATGGCCGCTGGGTTCTCCACCGTTTGGATCTGGAGGTGTTGTAGAAGTTTCACCCTGCTGTTCTCCAGGGCTCACGTCCCGCGTGGACGTCATGGTGAGCAGGTCCTACACTGATCCAACTGTGTAATGGTATGGAACAGTCTTTCATGTAAATCTTACTAAATCCAGGAGACGCTGCATAGGATATTTCCAACTTTTTTGATTTTTCTCTTGACAAGTTATGTCACCTCAGTAGC
>NC_135226.1:20290081-20307581 GCF_052324685.1 Brachyhypopomus gauderio
AGACTAAAAGAGTGGTCCACACTAGAGACTAAAAGAGTGGTCCACACTAGAGACTAAAAGAGTAGTCCACACTAGAGACTAAAAGAGTGGTCCACACTAGAGACTAAAAGAGTGGTCTACACTAGAGACTAAAAGAGTGGTCCACACTACACACTAAAAGAGTGGTCCACACTAGACACTAAAAGAGTGGTCCACACTAGAGACTAAAAGAGTAGTCCACACTAGAGACTAAAAGAGTCGTCCACACTAGTGACTAAAAGAGTCGTCCACACTAGAGACTAAAAGAGTGGTCCACACTAGAGACTAAAAGAGTCGTCCACACTAGAGACTAAAAGAGTCGTCCACACTAGAGACTAAAAGAGTGGTCTACACTAGAGACTAAAAGAGTAGTCCACACTAGAGACTAAAAGAGTGGTCCACACTAGACACTAAAAGAGTGGTCCACACTAGAGACTCAGGCTCCGTCCTAAATGTTGTACTTCCCTCCTATACAGTACGCTAAAGCAGTATGTGATAAAGGGTAGTATGTCCGAATACACAGTATGCATTAAACAGTAAGCGAAAAATACCAGGATGGGTTACTGAATCAGGAGCCATTTTGAAGTATGTGATTGCAGCACACTGTCCTATCCCATGATTCAACTGGAGCGTTTAACTATGATCATGTGATATCATATGACATAGGTAAAATGGCGGACATAAACACTAAACATTAAAACACCCTAGACATCCTAGACAGTACAAGAGCAGTTTTTACCAACCACTATCATGGTAAAGACGTAGAGGAAGGAGCAGGCCGAGGTAAACAGGGATAATTAGCTTTGCAGAGCCCACATCCTGCTAATTAAACGACTCTATGATTAATCAAGTCACATTGGCCAAGAGCTGCTCGTCATTCATTCCCAATGACAGGAACACAGGAACCCAGCGTGCTCAGCTAGCCGCCCGGCAGCCTGCCGCAGGCTCCGTGTGGGGGGGGGTGGGAGCTTTCAGCGAGGGCACGAGTGCTACACCTCTGGCAAATCGATGTCATTCGCCACGACTTCTTGAAGTCCAGACAGATGTGCAGCTATTAAATTAAAGATCACGACGCCTCCAGCCAGCGCCTTTCTCGGAGGTTGCCCCGCTCGACATCGGCCATTACGGGGTCTTAATACGTCGCGTCATGTTTACAGCTTTCTGCCGTAAGGGGGTGAGGGTGTAAAGACGTCCGTCTGCGTGAATGAAGCGGTTCCAGCACGCCGGGCGGAGGACGGAGGGCGTTCCTGCCCATCACGGGGACCACTCTTTTAGCACCTCTGGCTGCTTCACCTACAATTACTGGACAGTTAAAGGAGGCCAGCGAAGGCAGTGAGGGGAGGGGAGACTGTGGAGGAGGGGCGGGAGGAGGGGCGGGTCCAGGAATCGACAGGGAGACGCGTGAGTGGCTGGAAGTTCTTGAGCACTGTTAATAACCGACATGTAGGCTAAGTGTGCACAGATGCGGCTGTCGTACAAACGACACACAGCTGTAGTGAAGTGGCCACGTTTCACAGCAGAACAGCTCGAGAGGGGCGGGGCTTTGCGATGGGGCAACTCAAGGAGGGCGGGGCTTTGCAGAGGGCCGGCCCATGGAGTTTCGCTGAGGTGGAAATGCACACTTGATCAGGTCCTGTAAGACTCCGTCAAGAGATCCATGGTGAGGATGACCATAGGCACAGAGGAGGGGGTCAGAGGGTTTTCTCCCAGCAGAACATGAATCTGATTTCTATGTGTAGCAAGGGAAGAATGAGGGGGTGTAGTGGACCGGCCCCAGCGGACCGGCCTCAAAGCGAAGCGGCATCGTGGCGTGCGAACGCCCTGCGCTGTCCTGTGATGTGGGCTGGTGGTGTGTCATTAAGCATGGCTGTGTGGCAGAGAACAGGCAAGGCGGGGTCTCTGTGGTCTCGGAGGGTCCTTCTGTCTGCCGGGCGGCCCGCTAATGATGGCACGAGTGAAAGAACGGACACAGAGAAAGGTCAGAAGGTCAGGGCTGTTTACTTCCTTTCAAGAGGCAAGATCAAAACTTCCGTACATGGTCGTCCATGTGCGCGAACAGAAAGACACACGCGTGTGCACACAGCGAGAAACACACCCGCAAAGATGATCATCAGAAGAGCATCTCTCATGCAGACTGGTCCGCTGGGTCACATTACCTGCTGGCACGTGACCCAGTCCCATAGCGAGGCACGTGGCCGGCCGAGGGGGAGATTCTATTGTCCTGCCACTACAACTATCAGCCAGAAGGGAGATTAACTGAGGCCTCACCATTCTTCTCTCTCTCTCTCTCTCTCTCTCTCTCTCTCTCTCTCTCATCTATACTTCCTTCCTTCCTCCCTCTCTGCCTCCGTCTCTCCCTCTCTCTGTCTCTCCCTCTCTGCCTCTCCCTCCCTCTCTCTCTCCGTCTCACTCATCCATCTTTACCTCTCTGAAGTTGTCCCCCCGGCGCAGGTCGGGTACGGGTTTCTGTTACAAAAAGTTCTGAAGATATGCGAAAGACGAAAGGGATTAAAGTGGCGCTGAAGGCGTCTCATGAGCTTCGTGTCTCTCCCCCTTTCCTTCGTCTGTCTAACTGCATTCAGGGACCAAAGGACACAACGCTGGCGTGTGTGTCCTGCACTGGGGCTGTTACGGCTCTGTAGCTGAGCTCAGGATTCTAATAGAGGAGCAGGAGGAAGCAACAATACACACACACACACACACACACACCATCACATACACACACTCTACATCACACACCATCACATACACACACTCACACAATCACATACACACACTCACACAATCACATACACACTCTACATCACATACACTCACACACGCCATCACATACACACACTCTACATCACACACACACTCACACACCATCACATACACACACTTTACATCACACACACACACACACACACATACACACACACACACACACACACACACACACACACACACACACACACACACACACACACACCATCACATACACACACTCTACATCACACTCCATCACATGCACACACTCACACAATCACATACACACTCTACATCACACACACTCTACATCACATACACTCACACACGCCATCACATACACACACTCTACATCACACACACACTCACACACACGCCATCACATACACACACTCTACATCACACACACACGCCATCACATACACACACTTTACATCACACACACACACACACACACCTCATCACATACACACACTCTACATCACACACACACACACACACACACACACACACACACACACACACACACGCCATCACATGCACACACTCTACATCACACACACATCCCATCACATACACACACTCTACATCACACACACACGCCATCACATACACACGCCATCACATACACACACATTACATCACACACACACACACACACACACACACACACACACACACACACACACACACACACACACACACACACACACACACGCCATCACATACACAAACTCTACATCACACACACACACACTCTACATCACACACACACTCTCACACACACCATCACACACACACACTCTACATCACACTCACACACACGCCATCACACACACACACACACACTCTACATCACACACACACACACACACACACACACACACACACACACACACACACACACACACACACACACACACACACACACACACTCTACATCACACACACATGCACAGTCCACTCCTAAGAACCAAGTCATCCTTGAAATCCCTTCGGACGGGGGGCCAGCGTGGAGTAACTCACCCGTTCCATATTTGAACTGCTTGCGATTTCCATACTGTGTGTGCGCAGTGCAGAATACGAGAATAAGAGGCTGATATTCCAGTCAGAGAAGAAAGGAGAGAAGAGTGAGCAAAGGAATAAAAAGGACAAGAGATTAGAGGGAAACAGAAGAGAGGATAGAGGAGAAGAGGGGAGAAGTTTGGTCAACAATAACAGAACCTCATTTGCCTTGATTCATTTTGAGTCTGATTAGGAAGTCCATACACACACCAACGACCTCTCTGGCTTTAATCTGCACAGTTAAAGTGAGACAGATCTTGCAAATGAGCTTGGGTGACATTCTGTGAGTCTCTCAGCTCCCCCCCCCCCCCCCCCCCCCCCCCCCCCCCCCCCCATCTCCCCGTTTCTCAGGGAGTCGTCGACAGTCTTCTGGTGCAGTGCTGAGGTTGAGTCTATACTGACCAATTAGCTGTAAGGGCCTTGTCACATGATGACATGTAGACTGGACAATGACGCTGTTAAAAGCTTCGGGGAAGTCACACTCTTTATAAGACATACTGCTCTGGCCTGACTCTCTCAGGGTGCTGCTCCTCACACACACACACACACACACACACACACACACACACACACACACACACACACACACACACACACACACACACACACACAGGTCGTGAGCAGATTCCTTCAGGAGCTTCTATAGGAGATGAAATGACCCCGGTGACCCTTCAGGACCTGGGGTGACCCCTCACGCATCATTTCACCACCTGAGTGTGGGGCAGTGTGGGGATCATAACCCACTCCACACCCCTCCACCCCAAACCCACTCACCCAACTCCACCCCAAACTCACTCCACACCCCTCCACCCACTCACCCAACTCCACCCCTCCAACTCCACCGTGTACCAATGAGGCAAACAAACACACGGTGGCTAGCTGCCAACAGTGGCAGGAGGCCAGTGGAGGTGGAGTCAGGAGCAGGAGGCCAGTGGAGGCGGAGTCAGCAGCAGGAGGCCAGTGGAGGTGGAGTCAGCAGCAGGAGGCCAGTGGAGGCGGAGTGAGGAGCAGGAGGCCAGTGGAGGTGGAGTCAGGAGCAGGAGGCCCACAATGCTATTGATGGAATAGAGACGATTTACTCAGAACCTGGGCTGAGAGCTCCAGGCTGTGGCATAACAAACCAAGGAAGAGAGAGAGAGAGAGGAGGAGAAAGAGAGAGGGGGAGAGAGAGAGGGGGAGAGAGAGAGGGAGTAAGAAAGAGAGGAGTGTGTGTTCTTTGTGTGTGTGTGCGTGTGTGTGTGTGTGTGTGTGTGTGTGTGTGTGTGTGTGTGTGTGTGTGTGTGTGTGTGTGTGTGTGTGTGTGTGTGTGTATAACAGAAACAGCCCAGAGGTGCGTCTGTGAGTGTGGACCAGCATAACTTTGTATATAGTTGGAGTTGTGCTTGTACAGAGAGCTGAGAGAGAGAGAGAGAGAGAGTGTGTGTGTGAGAGAGAGAGAGAGAGAGAGAGAGAGTCAGGAAAGGCCTCCGAGGCTGACCGAGGGCCTTAGAGAGACAGCATCCTTCCTGAAGGACACTTCCTCCCATGCGTCCACGCTAGAAGGGGAGTTTCAGCTCAGGCGTCCCACGTGGAGCGAACCAAAGTCAACACAGTCACCCTGCAACAAAGCCGCACCTGCAGCGAAGCATCCGAGACCAAGGGCAGACCAGCTGGCCTCATCTTCCTGGAGAAGCCCCAGAGATGCCACGACACCCTGCTCCCCCCATCACAACTCCAGAAACACACGCACCTCTATTTAACATTTAACTTCATTAACATTGAACTAGTGAAATCAATGTGCAGTGACACCACCACTGATATCAAATTAGGACTCGTTAAGATAAGATCCCTCGTTTCTAAAGACATAAAAAGGGTTTATTATTGATCAGGATGTTGGTGCCTTGTTTTACTGAAGAGTGGGTTATTTATCTACTAGTAAGAAATCTTCTCAGTCATTCTGCAAGAGACCAGGCGGTTGAGAGTTTCCTGACATCCTATCAAATTTCCTATCAAAACTCAATGGTCAAGATATCCCAAGGAGACTTTAATTCTTATTCTGACATAGTACAGCTCTCACAGAAGAAATCTACACTCTCACTTCACCAGTCAGACCACAACATCTGACTTCTTGGTATCAACAATAACACAGTTGTTCTCCCACAGACGACTGCGCTCTCTGACCATTACCCCATTTTATTTCGAAATTAATCTTAGTCATAATATGCGTTCATTATTTCACTATAATGTCGAGCATATCATAACGTTCTTCACAGCCAATAATTTTATTGAGAACCTTCTGGATTTAACTGCTCTTAACTCTCAATTAAGACCACTGAGTTGAGCAATATGACAGAACACTCCAAGTCTACTGTAATCTCTACATTACATAATGTGACGCCTGTGAGAAGCAAAAGGATTGAAGGCATCTTGTCCGCTGCTATAGTAACCATACATGCATATCAAACTGTCAGAAAACTACAACAGAAATGGCACCTGACTAAAATAAACATGCTTGTAAGGACTTACACAGTCTTACCCAGGCACTTAGTACGCAATATATTTCACTCATCTTTCACTCAAAACGCCAAGAATAATCCCATATTATTATTCAGTCAAACTCTGAATCTCAGACACGAGCAGCCCGCAGCAACGATATCATGAAAGTTTTCATTAATTGAAACTAGGTGGCAAAAACTTTGAACAGCCCATTTAACTCATACATATTAAACCCAGAGTAGCTATAGCAGAGAAGTCAAACTATTTCACTCCACTTCAGCAGATGAAGCTGGTTAAAATGTTCTACTTTACATTTGACTCAATCAAGCGTATCTTAAAAATCAACAATGAAGCCTCTCTTAAAAACAGAAACTGAAACTCTTGTATCAGTCTTGGATATATTTTTATCAAGAAACCTAATATTGACCCTGGTGATTTTACAAATTATAGATGGATTTAAAAATATAAAAGACAAAACAAAAGCATGCATGTCAGATAATATCTACTAAACCTGATCGAAGAAGAGGTCTTTCTTCTTTGTCCTAAAGCTGCTGGAAGCAATCTGTCAGAACTGATGTTGAATTTTGCAAGTCTTTCTCTTCCATCACTTTCAAAATACTGTAAAACCAAGACGTGGCCGACACGTTCATGCCTCCACAATATTAGTTCTGCTAACGTGATGTTTATGTACAATTGAACAAGCTTCACTTAGTCAAGAATGTGACATCTAAACTCCTCACAAGAACCAAAAAGATCAACCATATCAATCTGATCTTGCTGACACGGCATTTACAAATTCTGAACTGATTGGACTTGTTCTGTTATGGACACACCACCTTCTATACGGCCATGCGCTACTTGAGCTGATTCAGCACCAGAATTCAAGTGGTCTCAGTCTGGAGGGTCGTGGTTTCTTTTGCATACGTGAACCCTACATGCATTGAACACAGGTGTCATCGTTTCACAAAAACAACCTTGGGAAAAATGACTTCACGTGGAATTATGTGGTAATGCACCAAACGCATCTACATTTTTAAAAACCATTTTGGTGTTTTATCATGTATGTTTTTGTTGTATTTTTTCATCTGCTTCTCAAAAATGCACCTGATCCAAATAACAGCAAAAGGGGCCATTTTAAATACACTACCCATAATTCAATGTTAAACAGTCGGGTGTCTGTTGTACAGGAGGCATGGTGTGAACTACAAGTCTGAGCTTTCATCAGTGCTAAAGAAGATTAGAAAGACTCCTCTTTAAAGATGAACAGATCCGAGATCAGTTGCAGCTGGTTCCCTTTTGGTTCACTTCACTGTGTATGAAAACACCTGACGTGAACTTATTTTTAATTATGAACTGCCACACCTACTTAAATCACAAGAACCGAGTAAGTTACATCAGAAGGAAGAACATCGTTATACAAAGTCCCCCGAGCTTTGAAATAACCTTGCAGTCACTTCTTGGGTGCCGTCATCCCACTGATCTCCACACACACAGGTCTGCTGAGGTACAGGTGACCGACGCCGATGTCTCAGAGAACCCGCACGCCTGCGCCACCGTCTGGCTGCCCCTCGTCATTGCTAGTCCTGTTGGAGATTGTGCTGCATTCCTTTTATCGTTATATAACAGAGCGTTATATATCAGTTATCTGTTTATTTTCTCTGGTGAGTTATACAACTGCCTCTCTCAGCCCTTCTGTTTGGATGCCAGCTTGATCCTGATGGAGAATTCTGGCCGTCTGCCCTTCAGAACATCTTGACCACCACGGACCCTCCAGCTGTACCTGATTGGCTGATCTGCATGTCTGTCAAACCAGCTTGACCACCACGGACCCTCCAGCTGTACCTGATTGGCTGATCTGTATGCTCCACCTACTCTCCTAAAAATTTTAATGGAAATGAAAATGTCTTCTTGGATACCATGGAAACTTCAGTGACGATCACAGGGCAGTTTTTGAATTCAGGGCCCCAGTCCCCGGTGGGTTGAGTCTAGTCACAAAATATTTTTAATTTGGAACAGCCAGAGTTGAGCACAGCAAAGGGTTAAAAGGTGAAGTGCTTAATAACGTTTGTTTTTGAATATCTGTTCGTTACCTAAGGAGAGAAGAAGAGCCATGAATCACTCAACAAAGTCATATAGTTATTTTATAAGAATACTAAACATTGTGTAAAAACTCCATATCACCCGTCTACTAATCCTGCTTTTGGAAGAAAGTATGTCCACGTCATCTATCTGTTTTCATGCTAACCGAGGAGGGGGTCTAAGAAGAGGGGCCTAGCAGATACTGTAGTACAGTTATTATGTGTGAGATTTAATAAATCTGAGAGGAAAAAAATAATCGTAGTCTCGCACTGAAACATTCAGGTTTTTTCCCCAAAGGTCTAGCCATACCAGTGGCCCTGTGAAAGGCCAACACCTTCAACTGCAGACATATGTGATGGAGAAAGGCCACGCCTCCTTCCAACGATCAGGTGACCATGGCTAAGACGAGGAAAACCCTGCACAGGATCGACCCATGGAAGGCTGCTGGGCCAGATAACATTCTTAGTGCTCAGAGGATGCGCAGACTAGCTGGTGTATATTCTCATGGACATCTTCAACATTTCTCTGAGCCGAGTCATTGTTCATGTCTGCTCCAAGGTCATCTCCATTATCCCCATGGCTAAGAAGTCTTTAATGTGCCATCTACCATCCATTCACACACAAGCCCATCATGAATGGCTTTGAGAAGCTTGTCTTGAGGCACTCAAAAGATATACGGTAGCTCTCCTCCCTCACCGGACCCCCTGCAGTCCGTGTGTAGACCCAGCCATTCAACAGATGATGTCACTGCCATCGCCTTCATCTGACCTTTACACGCCTGGACTAATAAGACAGATACGTTTGAACGCTGTTCACAGACTTCAGTTCAGCATTTCACACCTTCTGTCCACTGCGTCTGACTGAACGGTTGAGAGTGCTGGACCTGAACTCTGAAACTGCTGTGGGTTTCCTACCCCAGGAGACCTCAGTCAGTCCGGACCGGGAGCAGTACCTCCAGCAGCACCACACTGAGCACTGGGGTGCCCCAGGGCTCAGTGCGAAGTCCAATGTTGTTCGGTCTGCTGATCCATGACTCTGCAGCAATGCACAGCTTGAACCACATCATTAAATTCGCTGATAACACAACCACGGGTCACAGTACAGAGAGCAGAAAAAGTGTCTACAGTTCCTTGGTGTTCACCTAGAGGATAACTTCACCTGGACCCTCTACACAAGCCCAGCAGTGGATATAATACCTGAGGACACACTAAGCAAAATTAATCTCCCCTTCATATCCTCACTACATCCCACAGAAGGATTATAAAGAGCAGCTGCATCACTGACTGCTTGGGGAATTGCGCCATCTCAGACCGCGAGACGCTGCAGTGAATAGTGTGGACAGCCGTGAAAATCATCGGGGGAAAATCACCTCACAGAATTCAGCAGCCAGTGCATCCACAAAGCAGCACTGTGGATGATCTCAAACCCACCAACGCTTCTCTCTCCTGCCATCTAGGAAAAGGCACAGAAGCATTTGGGTTCTGATGACCAGACTGTGCAACAGTTTCCTTCCCTACGCCATCATCAGACTTCTCAACTCCCAGAGACGGACTTGACACTCCCTCACACACACACACACACACACACACACACACACACACACACACACACACAACTAACACCATCTCACCACCTTGCTTCTTCTGCACATCTTCTGTTGTCTGTTATGTGGTATTTAACATAATACAGTATCGCACACTCTGTTGCACATCTCTTAATGTCTGCTGTATTTTACAAATATCGTAAACAAGCTCTTGCACCTTTTAAAAGCTCCTTTTCCCCCATGCACCACTTCAAATAACGTGCCAGACAAGAAACTTTGTTTGGAACAGGTCTGTGGTTTATAGTCCATTCATGCAGACAGAGTGGACACGGTGCAGAACTCCATCTGCTGAGGCAGGGGGCCACGCACTGACTTGTTTCAGATTAATATCAAATATGTCAGAGATGTTACTTAGATGTTACATTAGAGAGTAAGAGATGTTACTTAGATGTTACATTAGAGATCTATGGATGTTCAGAGCTTCTACACCACCCTGGGAATGACATTGGATGTGGGAAGTAGATGGATATGAAAAACCCCAGTAGGTCTGCTCAATGATCTTAATGAAGGCACCGTCTAGACGTAGTCTGGGTAGCACCATGTGGCAGGATCTGGTTAGTACTGCTTGGGATGGATCTGGTTAGCGCCACCTGGCAGGGTTCTGGGTAGCACTGTCTGGCTAGCCATTTTTGTTGAGGTAAGTGTGGAACCATGTGAAAGGGGTCTGGTTAGCAGCATGTGGCAGAGGTCTGGGGTTTGGGTAGCACAGTCTGACAGGAGTGTGGGCAGCACCACTTGGAAGGGTTCTGGGTAAGACCACCTGACAGGGATCAGTCTTGTGCCGTCTGGCTGGGGTCTAACTAGCACTGTCTGGCAGGGTATTTGCTGCTCAGACTATCAGGGATGGGGCCACGGTGCAGGAGACATGATTAATCGCTAATTAGTCGCTAATTAATCACTGAGAAAGACCCACTGACTCACAACTGCCAGTACTGAGGAATTAGCTGCAGAGCACAGAAGATCTGAAGCACAGAGCTGGACCTTGATAAAAATAAAAACCCTGTTAGCTACCACCAGCTTCACACACTCAGACATATAGAGCACCGGCATAAATCATCTCTCTAAATCATCTCACCCCAACGCTAATGGCACATGCAAAGTATAAAAAAAAAAAAAAAAAACAAAACACTTTGGCAAGCCGGCCCATACCACCTTTCCAGGCCAGTTGGGTTTGACAAACAGCTTTTGACAAGAGCAGTAACTGGAGTGAAATTGCAGCCCTCTCTGAGTGACACGTGCTTCAGACACGCGAGAGGCTTGGCAGTGGAATTCAATTTACCCGTGCCAGTGGAGTGGGCCGGCTGGTCCCGTGGGGGGGTGTGGTGGGGGTGGCCTGGGGAGGGGGGGGGGGGGGGGGGCATGCATGTGAGCTGATGTGTGGAGGTTGTGGCAAGAGGGGGGGGGGGGGTCTGATCCAGCTGTGTGTGTCTCAGAGTATTTTCCTCACACCCCCACACGCTTCGCTCACTCACAAGGGTCTGCAGAGTGAAAGATCCAGTCAGCCAGAGGCGGGGCTTAGGGGCAGGTTAGGGTTACTGGGGGCAATACAGACTCTGGCTGAGGAGAGAGCTTTGGGTTAGGGGCAGGTTAGGGTCTTTACCCACCAGGGTTTGTGTCAACATATGATGAAGAAAGGTTGTTTGCGTTTGAGCTTATACATGCATGTGTGTACGTGAGTAAATCTATGTGTGTATGTGTGTGTGTGTGTGTGTGTGTGTGTGTATGAAAGCTTTGTGGGCTGTCATTTCTCCAATTGTAGCAGGTTGATACAGAGACAATAGTGATGAGGAAGTCATTTTATTTGCCACTTCAGGGTAATTATAACAAATTATACTGTGCATGCACACACACACGTACACGCACACGCACACACACACACACACACACACACACACACACACACACACACACACACACACACACACACACACACACGTACACACACACACACACACGTACACACAGACCCACGCACAAACAAAACTCTGGAGGTATTGTCATTACAGACAGGAAACTGTTCATACCTGATTGCAATCATACAACATTAGTTTCCACTGTCCCACTGTCTCTGTGTCTCCAGTGCAGTGAGGATAATTGGTTATGGTGGAAGTGAAGTTTCTGCCCTTTAGAAAATGGCATTCATTAACTGAGAACATTCATAACCAGGAAGTGTAAATTCACAGAAACACTCTTTAATGAAGCAGACCCCAGAAACTCCACAGCCGTGTTCTGCTTAGAGGAAAAAAACAGACGAGCCTCAGGACTGACAATGACCATCGCAGGAGAGTCTGGCCCAGGGACTCAGTACCCACCATCAGATGACCTTCAGACCTCTGACTGTGTGTGGCATTAAGGGACACACACCCAGGCCTGGGAGAGGAACAGACATTGTCAAAACACGGAGAGATATTAAATCTCTCACCAGGCAAAATGTGACACCTGTCTGACGTCTGAAACTAGTCGCCAGATCTGTTCGACCACGTCGACCTACTAAATAAAAGCTCTTTCCTGCCAGTCAGCCAGTCACTGACAAAGTATGTGAGTGTACATGCATGCAAACTGAAAGATGCGTGTGTTTGTGCATGACTGGATATTAAAGGTACTGGATCATCCAGGACAGAATGGGAATGTGTTCCGCTTTGTGACCACCAATAGCTCCAGTGAGGAGACGAACCATCAATCCCAGTAGCTACTGACATCCACCCAATTACAGGGCTGTTTTCTGACAGACAGCACCAGGGTACATGGCCCAGGGTACATGGCCCAGGGTACACGGTACAGGGTACATGGCCCAGGGTACATGGCCCAGGGTACATGGCCCAGGGTACATGGCCCAGGGTACACGGTACAGGGTACATGGCCCAGGGTACATGGCCCAGGGTACATGGCCCAGGGTACATGGCCCAGGGTACACGGTACAGGGTACATGGCCCAGGGTACATGGCCCAGGGTACATGGCCCAGGGTACACGGTACAGGGTACATGGCCCAGGGTACATGGCCCAGGGTACATGGCCCAGGGTACACGGTACAGGGTACATGGCCCAGGGTACATGGCCCAGGGTACATGGTACAGAACGCAACGCTGGACGTTCTCCAACTCTCGCATTAACGATCAACGACACCAACACTCCCTCTGTGCTAAATCATTTCTCTATTTTGCACCAATAGCACTCAGCGACGTATGATGACATCATGGTGGGAGGGTCCTCCTTGACCCGCTCGTTGCGGTCGGCGTGACGGCACCATTATTGTCAGAACTGACAAAGAGAAGACCGGCTGCCCCGGGAGCGCTAATTAACCAGACGCTGGGATAATTACCCAGAATGATTCCAGCGTCCCTTCTGTCCTGCTGAATATCACACGCAACCTTGCTGGCCCAATCAGAGCAGGCTGGTGATATCACACACACACACACACACACACACACACACACACACACACACACACACACACACACACACACACACACACACACTCGCTAGACGCCACCAAACAGGCGGTGCGGGTAGTGTTAGGTGGCGGTGCGGGCGTGGCGGTGCGGGCGTGGCTGTGTGGGCGTGGCGGTGTGGGCGTGGCGGTGTGGGCGTGGCGGTCCTTTACCTGACGTAGGCCGTCCCTGCTGTGTTGCATGATGCGTAGGGCGTAGTTGGAGCGCTGCCCCCTGCTGTTGAACTCAATGTGGCCCGTTAGACCTTCCAGCTCTACCTGTGCAGGTGAGAGGGAGACACGCGGCGTGATCAGAGCCCGGGGGGCGGGACTAGGAGGGGAGCGTGGGGGTAGCTCCGCCCCCTCCGCCCCCTCCTCAAGCCTCAGTGCTCCTGTAACTAATGGGATCGTGTTGACAGAGGAGTCTCCCTACTTGTGTGTTAGTTGGGAAATTGGTTAGTGATTTACCAATAACGTGTGCAGTGAACCCACACCAGTGTTTTCGTGGGCTGGACGTTTAGATTACAGACGCATGACAGGCACTGGTGATGAGAGTGCTATGGTGGGCGTCTATAGAAGAAAACACTGTTGCTCAAGGCAAGGTGCGTTTTCTTCTCCTTGGAGATGTGGTCCATCCATCGAGGAACTGAGATGAGGAGTGTTGGAGGAAGGGAGTGGTGGCTGGAGACCACATCCTGTAGACTAGGGCCCTTACCACCCTCAGACTAGGGCCCTTACCACCCTCAGACTAGGGCCCTTACCACCCTCAGACTAGGGCCCTTACCCCCCTCAGACTAGGGCCCTTACCACCCTCAGACTAGGGCCCTTACCACCCTCAGACTAGGGCACCTTACCACCCTCAGACTAGGGCCCTTACCACCCTCAGACTAGGGCCCTTACCACCCTCAGACTAGGGCCCTTACCACCCTCAGACTAGGGCCCTTACCCCCCTCAGACTAGGGCCCTTACCACCCTCAGACTAGGGCCCTTACCACCCTCAGACTAGGGCCCTTACCACCCTCAGACTAGGGCACCTTACCACCCTCAGACTAGGGCCCTTACCACCCTCAGACTAGGGCCCTTACCACCCTCAGACTAGGGCACCTTACCACCCTCAGACTAGGGCCCTTACCACCCTCAGACTAGGGCCCTTACCACCCTCAGACTAGGGCACCTTACCACCCTCAGACTAGGGCCCTTACCACCCTCAGACTAGGGCACCTTACCACCCTCAGACTAGGGCCCTTACCACCCTCAGACTAGGGCCCTTACCACCCTCAGACTAGGGCCCTTACCACCCTCAGACTAGGGCACCTTACCACCCTCAGACTAGGGCCCTTACCACCCTCAGACTAGGGCACCTTACCACCCTCACACTAGGGCCCTTACCACCCTCAGACTAGGGCCCTTACCACCCTCAGACTAGGGCCCTTACCACCCTCAGACTAGGGCACCTTACCACCCTCAGACTAGGGCCCCTACCATTCTCAGACTAGGGCCCTTACCACCCTCAGACTAGGGCACCTTACCACCCTCAGACTAGGGCCCTTACCACCCTCAGACTAGGGCACCTTACCACCCTCAGACTAGGGCACCTTACCACCCTCAGACTAGGGCACTTTACCACCCTCAGACTAGGGCCCCTACCATTCTCAGACTAGGGCCCTTACCACCCTCAGACTAGGGCCCTTACCACCCTCAGACTAGGGCCCTTACCACCCTTAGACTAGGGCACCTTACCACCCTCAGACTAGGGCACCTTACCACCCTCAGACTAGGGCCCTTACCACCCTGAGACTAGGGCACCTTACCACCCTTAGACTAGGGCCACTACCATTCTCAGACTAGGGCCCTTACCACCCTCAGACTAGGGCCCTTACCACCCTCAGACTAGGGCACCTTACCACCCTCAGACTAGGGCACCTTACCACCCTCAGACTAGGGCCACTACCATTCTCAGACTAGGGCCCTTACCACCCTCAGACTAGGGCCCTTACCACCCTCAGACTAGGGCCCTTACCACCCTCAGACTAGGGCACCTTACCACCCTCAGACTAGGGCCCTTACCACCCTCAGACTAGGGCCCTTACCATGCGCAGGTAGTTCATCAGGCTGGTTCCGTGCTCCCAGATCTTGGAGGACTTGCAGGACAGTTGTGTGGTTCCCACATTCTGACTGCGGTTCAACTCCTGCACAGCGGCAACCACCGTGTGTACGGCATCGAACAGCAGCGCCGACGAGAGCTGGGCACACACACACACACACACACACACACACACACACACACACACACACACACACACACACTCAGTTAAACAGGGCTCTGGCTGAGCTAGATATTTCAGTGTGATCATCAGGCCTCCATGTGCTGAGACTAACACACCCTGGTCTTCTTCCTCTGCCAGAACACACCCTTCCAATTCCATGGACCGCACCCTCGTGTATGACGCCAGGGACATCTCTCTATTCTCGTGTTAGCACAGCAAGGCTAACCGAGCCCCAAACCGAGGCTCTAATTTGTGCTGTTACTAAATTGTCTAGCCGCTCACCCGGGGGGCTGTGTGCTTGAGCTCTGAGCTGTGGCGCTGGGGCACTAAAGTGTGTTTTTGAACAGCTGGGGACACTGATTGGGAAACCAGTCCTCTGGCTGTTGACTGTGTGGTACCTCTGCGCTGGGTCACGGGCGAGCAGAGCCCGCTGGGACGACCCACAGTACCGACGCACGGGTTGGGCAGCTAATCTCTACACCACCTCGCCCGCTCAGTGCACTGACAATACATGAAAGAGCTGATGTGTTGAGCAGTACACCTCCGTGTACAGAGTGGCACATTCCAGTGTGTGTAGCACTGCACAGAACCCAAGGCCTTCTCCCTCTCATCTATCTGCCCAACGTAGCCCTTCTGATCATTAAATCAAGACACGACCTCATTAGAAGTGGGGGACGCCGCCATGATGCCACGGCTCCTTTAGGACTCTTGCTTTTCTGCAGTTTTAATTGGCATAAAAAATCGCAAAAAAGCCCCAGAGAGGGAAGAACGTGCTGCTTACAGACTCAACAAGAACCTCAACCCACCAACACAGTTTCCACTGGCTTTCAATCTTTCTGAGTATAGTATTTGATTGGCTTTAAATCGTTCTGTTGATAGATTTTGATTGGCTTTGAATCTTTCTGTTGAAACTTGAAGCCCTTCAGATAAGTAAACATGTATTAAAGATGCAGCTGTTTTGATGTGTGTGTGTGTGTGTGTGTGTGTGTGTGTGTGTGTGTGTGTGTGTGCCAGTCTGTGAAATACAGCTCTTTCTCTTTGTATGAATGCATTCATATCTGGGAGGGTGTGACACCTCACAAAAGCTCTGCTCATCAGTTCTGGGGTGATTAGTGCAAGGTCTTTATCTCACTCTCTACCAAGTCTCTACCACTTAAATCACACACTTGAAAATGTGCGGTGAAGAGTGAACACAGGGCACCTGCAGCTCTGTAGTGTTACCTACCGGAGTCCCAGCGAAGGGGGCGTGGTCACAGTTCTCCTGCCACGAGTGGTTGAGACTCAGGAGGAAGTCTTGGAAGAAGGGGTGTGTCCTGTTGAAGACGGAGAACCCGACGATGTTCACCCGTTGGTCAGCTACATCGTCCAATCGCAGCAAAGTGAATTCCTGCGTGGGGAGAGTGAGTGCCATTGTGTAAAATCTGTCAGTAAGAACACAAGTTCAGTCCCCTTGATAAAGTCTGCTGCTTATCTAAGTCTAGCACTTACCCACAACAACCAATCTCACAGGCCAAGATACTAATGTTCAGAAAGTTTGACTGCCAACTAAAGAGGCCCATAAAGGCTCTGAATCACGCGCAGAAGCCCACAGAGAGACGCTGTAGGCACTCGCAGCGCACGCAGGGTTAAAAGAGACACGGATCTGTGCACGGGCCATAACTACTACAGTCCACAACTCCAGCACCATCACTGACTCCAGGGACACTGAAGACAAGCTATAAAGTTAGGACCACACTACAAATACATCATACAAGATGCAGGAGATGTATAATATATATATACACACACACACACACACACACACACACACACACTTG
>NC_135226.1:20312581-20315081 GCF_052324685.1 Brachyhypopomus gauderio
AAATCGTGATTCTTCTCCACAGTCACTCATATCCCAGAGCAATGTGCTCAGACAGGATAAACCCTGTAGCACTAATACCACACTGTGGTGCTTCTATATGAATTAATGTCCAGGCTGCAGAAACAGAACTCATGCCGTTCCAGGATTGTGTGTGTGGGTGTGTGTGTGTGTCCTCAGCCCCAGGGACAATAGAACAACCTCATTCTCCTCAGCCCTGGGGCATTCTTCCAGTCATCACCAAAAATCCCTCGTTTCTCCAGTCAGCCCCCTGCCAGCCCTGATGCCATCTGAGCTCCTCCTGTTCATCTGGGCCACCTGGTGCCCTCAGAGGTCGTGTGAGCTGGTAGGAAGGTGGGTACTGAAGGCTGAGAGCAGTGAGTTATCTGCATCATGGTTCCTTCTCTGTGGTGGTTCGATCTCACTGGGTTTCCTTGGTCACGGTAAATAACTCAGGGTGCAGAAAGTCTGTCACAGTAATTGTTTCCTCATTCATTCTCTTCTCGTTCCAGCTTCTCTCTCCCTGGTACTTTTCTTACTCCACACTGACCAATTAACCAATTAACCTCATAATTGCAGCCCACTGCAGCTCTCCTTCATAATTAACTGCTATACACGTGGCACCTCACAATAACATACTGCGACCCATAAGAACATGACGCATATGACCAATTGGAACAGAGTTCTAATTAAACTATTGCTTGTGTTTCAGCACCACAGACAGCTCCCACTGCAAAAGATTCCCCCCCATTATCTAGTGAGAGCTAATCTGTTGACAGCTGCTCTGAGTGCAAGTGTAGAAAAAACAGCTCATGACACCTTAGAGTTACAAATTGTGGAGAAATGTGTAAATTTATGCGGATCTAATTTGTCGAAACATCAACCAACTCACAGATTCTTAGCCACATAGAGCTGCAGAGTCCATCTTATCGCCACACTCGGGAGAATCTCTTATTCCCTGTACTGGACTAACCCACTATCGGGGTCCCCCAGGGCTCAGTACTCTGTCCTTTGTTGTTATCTCCCAATCACAGCATCCAGGCTTCTCATCAGTCTCTACGGTATGTCTGGTGGCTCCTGAGACTGAGCAGCACCAGCTCACAATCTTAGAGGCAGGACGTGTCCACAACTCAGGCCAGCAGGGCCTCAGCTTTTTGCCTTAAGAAGAAGTATTTTTTCACTATATTGCCAAAAGTATTCGCTCACCCATCCAGATGATCGGAATCAGGTGTTCCAATCACATTTATGGCCACCGGTGTATAAATTTAAGCACCTAGGCATGCATGTGGGTCACTCTCAGGAGCTCAGTGAATTCCAGCGTGGAATGCCACCTGTGCAACAAATCCAGTCATGAAATTTCCTCACTCTTAAATATTCCACAGTCAACTGTATTATAAGAAAATTGAAGTTTTTGGGAATGAAAGCAACTCAGCCATGAAGTGGTAGGACAAGTAAACTGGTCAGTGGATGCTGAAGCGCATAGTGCGAAAAGGTCACCAATTTTCTACAGCAACTTTCTGCACTACAGACATCCACGTGGCCTTCAGATTAACTCAAGAACAGTGCGCTGAGAGCTTCATGATATGGGCTTCCATGGTCAAGCAGCTGCATCTAAGCCATTCATCACCAAGTGCAATGCAAAGTGTCGGATACAGTGGTGTAAAGCACATCACCACTGGACTCTAGAGCAGTGAAGGCACGTTCTCTAGAGTGATGAATCATGCTTCTCCATCTGGCAATCTGATGGGCGAGTCTGTGTTTGGAGGTTGCCAGGAGAACGGTACTTGTCTGCATTGTGCCATGTGTAAAATTTGGTGGAGGGGGAATTATGGTGTGGGGTTGTTTTTCAGGAGCTGGGCTTGGCCCCTTAGTTCCAGGAACTTTGAGTGCTTCAGCATAGCAAGACATTTTGGACAACTGTGGGAACAGTTTGGAGCTGGCCCCTTCCTCTTCCAACATGGTCTATAAAGACATGGATGGCAGAGTCTGGTGTGGATGAACTTGACTGGCCTGCACAGAGTCCAAACCTCAACCCGATAAAACACATTTGGGATGAATGAGAGCGGAGACTGAGAGCCGGGCCTTCTCACCCAACATCAGTATGTGACCTCACAAATGCACTTCTGGAAGAATGGTCAAAAATCCCAATAAACACACTCCTAAACCTTGTGGACAGCCTTCCCAGAAGAGTTGAAGCTGTTCTAGCTGCAAAGGGTGGACAAACATCATATTGAACCCTATGGATTAGGAATGGGATGTCATTGAAGCTCATATGTGAGTCAAGGAAGATGAGCAAATACTTTTGGCAATATAGTGTATCTGAGCACAAGAGCGTTTATGTACATACACTGAGGAATATGAGATGGCCTGTGTGAACAATACATGACTCGGGATAAGAAGTTCCATAACGAGTGCAAACAAATTTTAAATTCTTTTCTACAGATCTGTCCCACGTGACTCATTATTTAGTTTGAGCATCTTAGCTACGTTTTGCCACTCTGGA